>NC_141105.1:14642499-14699999 GCF_041138505.1 Cibotium barometz | reverse complement strand
GTATATATATATATATATATATGTATATATATATATACGTATACATATATATATATGTACGTATATATATGTACGTACGTATATATATATGTACGTATACGTACATACGTATATATATGTACGTATGTATATATGTATATGTACGTATATATATATATATATATATATATATATATACACATACGTATGTACATACGTATGTATATACGTACATACGTATATATATATTATATATATATACATATGTATATGTACATATGTATATATGTATATGTATATGTACATATGTATATATGTATATGTTCATATACATATATATATATATGTATATGTACATATATATATATGTATATGTACATACATATATATGTATATAATATAATATATATATATATGTATATGAACATATATATATATATATATGTATATAATATTATTTATATATATATATGTCCATATACATATATATATATATGTATATATAATATTATATACATATATACATATATATATACATACATACATATATACATACATACATACATATATATATATGTATATGAACATATACATATATGTACATATACATATACATATATATATATATATTATATATGTACATATACATATACATATATGTACATACGTATATATACATATGTATATATATATACATATGTACATATACATATATACATATGTACATACGTATATATACATATGTACATATATATATGTACATATATATACATGTACATACTCCTTTGGCTCTCCGTTCTCCTCGCCAAGCTTGCTTTCTTTCTACAAAAGGCATTCGGGTTTGCCAAGACGCTGTTGATGGTGAGAAATATTTTGTCCTTTCCTCGAGCTCAAAGCTGTTGGCACTTGGGTATGCACTATAGACCTTTATGGCGTATGTTTCAGGAACAATTGCAGCCTTTTACTCCTCTTAGAGTTGTTCCTGATGGTGAAAGAATGGAGGATTGGATTTTTCTCAGGACAGATCTTGGAGATTCTATTTCTCTAAGGTTTCGGCTGCTTCGATCTATAGATTGATTATTTTTGCGCCTTGGTTTGTTGATCGAGTTAATAAGATTTGGCTCCTCACTAAGACAACTCGGTGGTGGAAACAAAACCTAAAGAAAATTTGGCATAGTAAATTGCCGCTGAAATGTAGATTGTTTTTATGGCGATACTCGTTGGGAGTGCTCCGAGTTGGAGAACTTCTTGAGAAAAGACACACAGCTACACGGAAATGTTCTTCTTGCCCTTTCATAAAGGAAACAGTGATGCATCTTCTTTGGTCTTGTCCGGAGACCAAAAGTTTTCTTTGCCAAATTTCTCATTTTCTTCGGCTCAGATTTCTAGTTTATTCTTTGAGATTTTTTTGGCTCTTTGGTAGGTGCCCTTCTACATTGGATCATGCTTAGTTCTTTCCAATGCCCTTTCTTATCTTGACTAGATATTGGGCTTTATGGACAATTTGGCATGCAAGAAATCAGTTGGTTTTCATTCCGAAAGGATTGAACGCTATTCTTACTTTCGTCAATCCTTGCATCAGTCTTTGTTTGATTCCATCCATCTGGATTAGATAGATGATGGCCGGTTGGCTTTGTTTTTTCAGTGCTTTTAGCTTTTGTGATTGCTTTTTAAGAAGTTTCTCTCTTCTTTGAGGACTTCATTTTTTGTACAGTGAAGTAATAGAACATAGCCTTTAAAAAAAAGAGTGTGTGTGTGTGTGTGTGTGTGTGTACACACACACACACACACACACACACACACACAAAACACACGTATATATTATGTAATGATAATTATATATATGTGTGTGTGTGTGTGTGTGTGTGTGTGTGTGTGTACACTCTTTTTTTTGTGAAACCACTATTTTATTTCATTTTCGAGAACCCTCAAAGCGAGAGGCTCTCGTTAAAATTGTGGAAAAACACTTCATAGTTTTGCTGATCAATTTGTTGTGTCTCAAAAGTGTCATGCAATGATTGACGTAATGATCGACAAAAGTATACGTACTTGTTGATCCGACGTTGTGCAAACTCCTCATAATTACAACTAGCCATATTGTCCATATAGCCCAATATCTCGCCCATGCAAGGAAAAGAGCATATTCTTGCAGTCTGGAAGGATATCTTCCAAATATCCAAAATATTTTCCGAAATGTTATCCGAGGGAATCTTGTACGCGTATCTGAAAGTGATGAATCAAAAAAGCCCTTGTGTCATTGCATGCCCATAGCAAATGATAAATACTCTCCATCTGATGATTGCACCATAAACAATTTGGAGCCGCAATTTTTCGTTTTGCCAACTCTCTTACCGGGAGCATTCTCGTGAGAAATCTCCATAGAAAAACCTTATGTTTTAAAGGCGATATGCTTTGCCATATCTTTCCTAAATTACCTTTCCACTAGCCTAAGGACTTGTTCATATGCCACACCCGATCCGCATGTCCCCTTATCGAAGGCTGTGGAAACGGTAATCTATATGCTCTTGTCGCTGTTAGTCTACAAAGAGGAAACTCCGCAATATAACCTAGTCGGGTGTTCTTTAGCTGCCAATCAGCCTATGGTTGCCCAACTGACACACACACACACACACACACACACGTGTGTGTGTGTGTGTGTGTGTAGAGAGAGAGAGAGAGAGAGAGAGAGAGAGAGAGAGAGAGAGAGACTCAATATGAAGGGCTTTGTGTGAATATATGCTCTTATGTGTGTGTGTGTGTGTGGAGTGCATGTGTGAGAGTATATCTTGATACAGAGTTCTACACCCACTATTGGGCATTGATGACGTTAGTGGGGATGTCGTAGTATCTAGTCCATACTATGCATAATGGAGTTGATAGTTATATAGTCTTGTGGGTTGACTACCATGAGTATATAACATGAACGTTCTTAAAAGGTGAGTTTGGGCATGTTCCTGGATTCATCTAGGTATATATATATATATAGATTTGTATATATATGCACACACACACACACACACACACACACACACACACACACACACGTATATAATATTTTATATCTAAAATATATGTATATGTATATGTGTGTGTGTGTGTATATATATTAGTATGCATGCGTGCATGTGTATATGTATGCATTCTTGTTACAGCATCTTGGTTGTGATCTGAGTCGGGGTTTTGTTGGCTTCAACAGGTATTCTTTTCAGTACAAGATTATGCTTATTAGCTTGTACTCGACCCTATTTTGTGCTTCAGCTGCTTTTGAATGGTTAGTATTATATTTTGATAAAGCTTGCATGCTTTGGTCAACCAGTTTGATTGCTTGTTTTCATTCAGTAATGGTGGGAAAATTGTTTCATGGGCCTTGCTGGCAGGTATAAGACTTTAGATGTTAAAAATATTTTGATTGAGACTCTATCCCATCATATGCTGCCTTCCTTAATTGGGAGGAGTATGCTGTGGTCAGAGCTGGATTCCATGTTGAATGATACATCCAAGTTTCACGAGGATTATGTGAAAGAAGCAGCTGATCTCGTTATCCTGGCATATAGACACTGTAATTATTCCAAAGTAAGTTTAATGTCATGAGCCTTATTGAGTTCTTAATGTGTGCATGCTTCTTCTGCCCGTTTTATAGGGAACATTGTCAAGAACTCTTACTTTTATAATGCTTTCTCAGGTTTTAGAGCTTGTTCAGCTTCATGTCATGAGCCTTATTGAGTTCTTAATTTGTGCATCCTTCTTCTGCCCGTTTTGTAGGGAACATTGTCAAGAACTCTTACTTTTATAATGCTTTCTCAGGTTTTAGAGTTTGTTCAGTTCAAAGATAGACTCCAGCAATCACATAACCTATTAGTTACAAAGGTTGAGGGCAGTATTCTGCAGCTCACACAGAAAGCGTGCAATCTAGACGAAGTTATGGTACAGCATTGTCCTCCCCTCCCCCCCCCCTCCCTTTCTTCTTCTGCTCCCTTTTCCCTCCTTTTTAAGAGGAAAGAAATTGAGTAAGCTGACATGGATTTTCAGGTGGTTTTTGAGAAGATAGATTATGGCCATGAAGCTTCAAAGTGGGGAACAGATGAGAACTTAGCTGCTTTGTCATTCAATGAGGCCCTTGAAACTCGGCCGTGGTGGTCTCCTGTTCCTGGTGAATGCATTTTGACAGGTATGAGTTTACCTGATTTTTTAAACAATAGAATTTCTCTTGTTGAACAATAAAAATAGTGATTGGATTTTTCCATTGTAAATGGTCAAGGCTTTTTGAGTAGCATGCCATTTGATTGTCTCGGAGAGCTTCTTTGATTATTTTGTGTATATGCACGCGGAGAGAGAGAGAGAGAGAGAGAGAGAGAGAGAGAGAGAGAGAGAGAGAGATTAACTTCTACGTGTTGAAAGCATGTAAATACATCTGCTTTTGCTTTCAAAGGATATATGAGAGAGAGAGAGAGAGAGAGAGAGAGAGAGAGAGAGAGAGAGAGAGAGAGAATGAAAGAAAGAAAGCTGTATTAACGTCTACTAGAGGCCGAACTCGATCTATGAGACAAATCAATGTACAATTGTCAATGTCTTCTGGATGTCCAGAGAAAAAAGGACAAAATGAACATGAAATAAACTATGAAAGTACTGAGCTAGTGGGGGGGTGTGATGGATGGAGCACTACTGCTAGAGGCTCAATATGCAACCTATATGCGTAGGGTATAAAGAATGCAATGCAGATCTGTCTAGCTCCAACCAATACCATAATGGGGGTGTAATATGTCATACATAGGCGATGGCGAGGCAAAAATACCTCGGAGAGAGAGAGAGAGAGAGAGAGAGAGAGAGAGAGAGAGAGATTAACTTCTATGTGTTGAAAGCATTTAAATACATCTGCTGTTGCTTTCAAAGGATATATCCAAGCAAACCTTGAGTTGTCATCAATGAATGTGACAAAGTAAAGATGCCCCCCCATGGATAGGGACCACATACATCACTATGTAAGAGCTGTAATTTATTTTCAGCTCTAATAGTTCCATCCTTGGGAAGTGCATCTTTCCCAAAAACACCCCTCACATACATGTCTTGTTGGAGACTCAAGAGGCGGCATATTGTCAACCAATGATGCTTCTACAAAAGCATCAAACTCCGAAAGTTTACATGCCCAAAACGAGCATGCCATAGTTCTGTATCATGCATAGCAAGAATGTTGGCAGCCAGTGTATGTGTATCATATGGACACTTGTTATAGCTGTCTAGCTTATACAAGCCATTGTATCATGTTCCATAAGTGACTATAGCATAACCCCTTGTAGGGTCATTGACTAAACACCTCTTATTTGCAAATTCAACCACCAAACCTTGATCACTTATGGCTGAGACAGAGCATATTTTTCTTTATCCTTGGAACATATAATACATACGTCATGCATACATTTGCACCATTGGTTGCAACAAGCATGACCTTGCCTATCCCTTTCACTGGAATGCAGTACAAGCTTCCAGGTATTTTTATGGTACTGTTGTGGAGAATTGATTTTTTTTTTGATCTGCACATGATACAGCGCGGCCATCAGAAGCATAAACCAATTGCTGAAATATATCTTTGCACGAAGTGATACGGCTTGAAGCACTACTATCAAAATACCAAATTGCATCCTTATTGTGGGATGCAATCAAAGACAGTATTAGCCGTATTAGCTCTAATCTACTGTAATCCAATTATTTATTTTCAGCTCTAATCTGCCTGCTGGCGCCAAGGTAGGTAGGTGTGTGTCATCACCACACACAATGCCGCAAATCCCTTTGGCTACTAGTAGATTCCGAATCATGAAACTTGAGTAGTTTGATCCATCTAGCTTATCCTCTTGGGATAGCACATCTATAGCGTTTGAGCCATGATGCTAGAATTCACAATGCAGGCAAATCAAAAAGCACTTACGTTAGTTGCTAGGCAACCCAATGTTCCTATGCAAAATTTTTGTCTGCAAAAAAGGAAGCTCAAACAAGAGTATTCTTGTAGATTCTTTGTTTGAGCCATGATGCTAGAATTCACAATGCAGGCAAATCAAAAAGCACTTACGTTAGTTGCCAGGCAACCCAATGTTCCTATGCAAAATTTTTGCCTGCAAAAAAGGAACCTCAAACAAGAGTATTCTTGTAGATTCTTTGTAGTGTCTAGAAAAACACTTAATGCGTATACATATGTTTCAAATCTCTGCTCTGTAACCTTGATACATGCTCCAAACAGAAAAACCCCAAATTCTGCATACAATTTTGGTCCCAATTTGTGCTAAATTGCATGAATTTCAGAATAGCCCCAAAATTTGTGACTCTATAGTGTAGTACTTGCAAGCTGAAAGCCTCTTAAAATTCAGAGATTCAAAGAGATGCAGACAATTGACATAACCTTGAATAGAGAGCAGCTGCTTGCTGACAGAGAGAGAGCAACTGGGTGACAACGTGTTGGTCGGGGAGCTACTTTAGGCACATGTGGTGATGTGGTTGGGTGCAGGCCAGTGAGGGACATCAAGTGACGACATGGTAGCTGAGTTGGCGAGGAATCGATGACGATGGAGGAGCTAAAAATCGCAAGGAAAATGTTCCCTTGCCATGTAAACCCAAAAGTGGGCTGAGCTCCGCCTATTAAGATTGCAGCACTGCCCACTGGCTGGGTGGTGGTGGTTGTCCCCATGAAGGGGTAGCGCGAAGCTACAATGCATAGGCGGGGTCAGAAAGAAATTTGCAGCGCAAAGTCTCCTCAGAGAGGCCACGAAGAGAAGCTCACGATCAGAAGCTCTCCACCATCAAGAGTAGTAGGCCAAGCTCTTATACCAAATGTTGGAAGGCCATAGCAAGAGAGAGAGAGTGTTATGGTTTCAGCTCAGAGCCACACGAAGATTGAGATAAACACATAACACAAATTTTTGAGAGAGAATTTGTGGAGGTGATAGCGTGAAGCTACAACGCATAGGCTGGGTCAGAGAGAAATTTGCAGCGCAAAGTCTCCTCAGAGAGGCCACGAAGAGAAGCTCACGATCAGAAGCTCTCCACCATCAAGAGAAGTAGGCCAAGCTCTTATACCAAATGGTGGAAGGCCATAGCAGGAAGAGAGAGTGTTATGGTTTCAGCTCAGAGCCACACGAAGATTGAGATAAACACAGAACACAAATTGTTGAGAGTGAGAATTTGTGTAGGTGATAGAGTCAACCTTCCACATATATCCACCCATAAAAATAATATAAAAGTACAAAGCAATGGATAGTGTTCTTTCACACTGGATATCCAAGGGGAAAAACCACATGGGAAAAAGTTCCCTTGCTTAGGTCATGTTCCCACATAGCACTACCATAAGTGTGCGATTGCCTTCAATTCCAAGGGTCTATGACACCAAAAGTGATACAGTGGTACCATGGATATGCTGAGCCTTGGAAAATTGAAAGATAAAAAAACTTCTAACGCTAGCGACGATACTTGCCTTGGCTAGAAATGATCTGATGGTGGAGGGAATGTAAGGCCTCTATGATGGGAGCATGTCATATCGATGGAGAATCCCCAAATTTGTCTTTGTTGGATAAGGGTCATGGTGGTTTGGATTGAGTGTGTGGGCCTGTCTCTTAGTGTGCAGTCTGAGTACTACATCCTTGTGTCGTCTGAGCTCCATCAAGTACATGCCCAGGCATCTCTGATTATGATACTGTATCACGTGTGTGAGTGGGCCACATCCCTCTCGAAAAAGACCATGCCCAAGGATTATCTGACCTAGAACTGAAACCCTATTGAGTTTTCGATTAGTTATCGAACAAAACAACCTTAATGGCTAAGTACAAACTTAGCTCCAAAGAGGGGAGCAAGAATCAAAAAATTGGAAAAGGCGAAGGATTTTCTTCTTCCCCGACTCGCTGCTCTGGAAGGAGGAGGCTACCTTATACACTTTGGTGGGGGGGGGTGGGGGAAAACAACCACACGGGTGGTCTATAATGCCAAGTAAGCTCACCACCAATGTCAGTGAGAAAAGGACTGTGACGCCAAATCCTATGCCAAAGCTGTTGAGCCTTCGGGCAATCCCGAAGGCAATGATGGTGGGACTTTTGGAGATGGTGACACCTTGAAAAAATTGTTGGTGTACCTCGGATGGGGAGCCAAGTGCCAACTGCCAAGATCCGATGTGCCAGTTGCCACAGAAAGAGAGCGCTCTTTCACGGCCAAAAACAATCCCGCATCCTTTGCTAGAAATCTGTGAGAAATTGAGGAGGGAGGCCTTGAGACTGCCAGTGCCCTGTTGTTGCTAGAGTGCTCTTGATTGCGGGCATGTGAATCCTGTAGCCCAACCATGCAGTGTAAGCAAATAAAGGGGTATAGAGAGCCTCCTCTCTATCAAAGGGATCGTGCCATGTCCACTCCCCCGGATCCCATTGAGGTCGCGTGAGAGGGTGACCTTCCCATATCCATACTAGAATCCCTCTTTGGCTACCTTGGCCAGTGGAGGGTCTATGTGCCAACTATGCTCATGGAAACCAATCACCCTCACCCTTTGCAAGGTGCATCCAACGATCCACTAAAATCCTCCAAAGGGGGATCTGCTCTATCGAGTTTGCCATGTGGTTCGATAGAGAAGGTGACTAAGGTGGAGACCAAAGGGTATGTCATGTCTGGTGAACACTCCCAACCACTACGCCAAGGGGGTCCCTGAAACTTCTATAGGATGGAAGAGTCAATGGCGAAGGTAAGTTTGTCCCTACCCCATATCCTAGTGAGGCTTCTCTCCTGGGCCTCTGGGGGTATCTATTTGAAAATAAGTCAATCTTGTTAGCATTATTCATATCCTGGTAGTGTGCCCAAGTTGTGTATCAGGGATGCACAGATTTATCCCGGGCAGCACCATATTTTTTCCTCATGTTCAGGCCCTTGGTTGTAGGGTTGGCCGCCCATTTCTCGAATATTTATTTTGTCCAGTCGTGGGTCTTTTTCTAGAGCCAGTCGGCCAGCTCCAGTAGGAGCTATATAAGGCTAGGCTCTTTCTCATTTGTACTTATCTTGATAGGGGCTTCCAGGCCTGGGTCCTTCCTCAAGGGAGTTGCTCATCATGCCCTCACTTACGGGGACCACCCCTTGCATAGGGCTGTTTGTATCATTGCTTCTTCATCATTATGCAGATTTGTTTTCTTTCTCTCTGTGCCTATGTCTAACGCTTTCCGCTGTGCACTTTTGACATGGTATCAGAGCACCAGGTTGATTCTGTAGTTCTGGCGTTTTTTCTGAGAGAGAAGGATTTCTGCGTTTTTGATACTTGCTGGTTCCAGAGGAGTAGGGAGCGTTGTGGCCTTGTCTGGGGTGGCCAGAGGAGGTACCCTTAAGGCTGCGTTTTCTGCCCTTGTGAGCAGGCGAAGGGCAGCCACCAATGGCATCGTTTTGCAGGCCTGGGGCAGCCAGAAGAGGAACTGTGATGGTTGCGTTTTCTGCAGATCTGGGGCGGCCAGAGGAAGTACTGACATGCTGGCTGCGTTTTTTCTCTGGAGAAGGTGCTGTCAGCAGCCCCTAAAGCTAAGTGTTGGGACCTTGTGAAGAGGTGGAGGGCAGCCCCCTAGTGCTGTGTTTTCTGCAGATATGGGGCAGCGAGTATGGAAGATACACGTTCTGCGTTTTCTGCAGATATGGGGCAGCGGTAGGGGAGATACACGTGCTGCGTTTTCTGCAGATCTGGGGCAGCCAGAGGAGGTGCTGAAGGTGCTGTGTTTTCCTCTTCCCTCTCTTCTTCTTTGTACACGTGCTGCCGGCTTGTTACAGCAGCATTTTTTGCATTATCTCATCTGCATTTTTGGAGGCAGTGGAGGCAGGTGTTCTTTTCCAGGAATGGTGCCTTCCCACATGGCCTTGAGCCCTTGCTCGGCCAATCTTTGCTTTGTCAGAGTTTTCAGACTCATGGGTGCACACTTGGATTCACATCCTCGATGTGTGTGTGGAAGACAGTTAGTCCTTTCTTGACAGTAGAGGGGGTCTATGAGTTTGTGCCAGTTCAGCATAGTCTTGCTGGTGTGTGTACAGGTGTTTCCTTTAGGTTCTCAGGGTGTTCACTTTGAGAGGGGGATGTGGTTACTTGAGCCACTCCTATTCCCTAGGCAGATGGCCTTTTGTATTACAGGGTACAGGCACAGGAGTCTTCATCCCTAGGATGAGCATTGATTTGGGAGCTTGGTGTATAGGTTGATATCGGCATTCATGGAGAGGCAGGCTAGGTCACTTGGTGACGAGAGCTGTTGTTGAGGCTCACAGGTGCTTGCTCAGTTGCAGGATGGGAACAGGATGCATGGCAGTGGTATAGGTTCATTGGGTACAGGTAGGTACCAGTGGAGCAACAGTTTGGAGCAGATGATTGACATCAGATTGTGCTTTGGGATGATGAGTTGTGGATGGTTGGTTCCACATGGACACGTGACTAGTTGGTTGGGAGCTTGCCAACTAGGGGTGTCAGGTTTTGGCAGGAGAGCTTTCTTGAGCTCAGTGCCATAGTTAACACCAAAGAGCTGAGGGGGTGTTTCCATGTGATTGGGTGACTCATAGGGGTGTGTGAGTAGTAGTCCCATCACGCGACGGCGAGTTATGGATACAGGTTTAAAGGTCAGGTGCTAGCAAGATTGTCAGCTATAGTGCTGGAGGTATGTTTCTTCCACTTGGAGTGTTAGCAAGACAGAGAGGCATTCTTGGACCGAGGGATACATGGAGATTTGGAAACCTTGTATCTGGAGATTGGTGCTCAACAAGCTCAGAGTTGGAGGCTTGAGTACCAAGGCTGATGTAGACATTGTGGGCCTCTAGGGTGTCTAGAGGGGATGCCAACAGGGAGACAGTTTGGCGGTGTTCTCTAAGGAGCAGATTTTTTCTTGGAGGTAGAGAGTTAGACGACATCTTTTCTTGGGCTGAAGAGGGAGCACATTGTGTGGACTGGTGTGATATAGAGATATGGACATGTGGTGGTTCATTTTTTGGATTTTGTTGGACTTTTGGATTGGGAGCAGTTTCTTGGAGTGAGTGGCAGAGGCGGGAGCAGATCGACTTCTCGACTTGCTTTGGAGATTTCCTTTTCCAGCTCCTTGGACCGGTTTCTCTCCCAAGATTTGAGAGGGGGTGTTAGCATTATTCATCTCCTGGTAGTGTGCCCAAGTTGTGTATTAGGAGTGCCCAAGTTTATCCCGGGCAGCACCATATTTTTTCCTCATGTTCAGGCCGGGTTGGCCACCCATTTCTCACATATTTATTTTGTCCAATCGTGGGTCTTTTTCTAGAGCCAGTCGGCCAACTCCAGTAGGAGCTATATAAGGCCAGGCTCTTTCTCATTTGTACTTATCTTGATAGGGGCTTCCAGGCCCGGGTCCTCCGTCAGGGGAGTTGCTCATCATGCCCTTACTCACAGGGACCAACTCTTGAACAGGGCTGTTTGTATCATTGCTTCTTCATCATTATGCAGATTTGTTTTCTTTCTCTTTGTGCCTATGTCTCACGCTTTTCGTTGCGCACTTTTGACAAATCTTCGAGTGAACGAGATGGATCCATACTCAAATCTCCCTAGAAACGTGTGGTCAGGCCCCCAACGTACGACCATCGGGCAGCTGCACTAGGGGGTTTCATATGAAAGGTTGACGAAGGTGCTCCCCGGATGCTGCTGGAGTGGAGTGTTGAAGGGCCGATTTGAGGTGATCCCAAGTGCGCAAGAGGTTGGCCACAAATCTGTCCTCAAATGCAGGGCTAAAGCGACGAGCGCGCATCTTCATGAAAATCCATCTCGTACTTTGGGGCAAGGGACCTCCCAAAACTAGGGAGCAGGCCAAGATCTTGGCTAGGAGAAAGTCCTTCCAGAACTCTTCCACCCGAAAGAAATCCATGAACTATCAACTTGCCCAAAAGGGCGCGGCTTTGAATAGAGGGGTTGATGATGTCTTGCCCAACACCCCCCCCTCCGGGTGTGGAGGTTGAATGATCACTCTCCAGGTCACCTTGGCTTGGGTGGGCCGCCCATTGCTACCAGCCTATAGAAAGTTGCAAATCAACTGCTGAACCTGACCAATGCAATCTCGGGAAAAGGCCCAACAAAGAGGTGATGTACCACGTAGTGGTGAGAAGAACATGCTTCGCCATCACTACTTGGCCAACTAAAGCTAGGGATATCTCTTGTCAGCAATAGACTACATGTGCAACAAGACACGACGACAACGGCCATCGAGGCCAAGCCCCCCCTTCCTTGGATCCCTTGTGCATCACACAAAAGTGTGGAGGGATAGGGAGGCCATTGGGCTATTTAGCCCTTTATCTAGGTCATAGACCTTTGATTTTTAATGTGGGATATCTAGGAGTACACATGGTGACTAGAGAAGAACGTCATCGCCAACACACACCCCCCCTCCCCAGACGTTGGATACGGCTCCCTACACAAGAGGCTGCAACTTAACGATGACTTGGCTTAGAGGTCGACAGGAGGCTTAGGCTCAGAGGCTTGGCAATGGTTGCACTAACTTGGCTCGTCATAGCCAGGTTAGTATGGCTCAAGGGCTTGATCATAGCCTATAACCCTGCAGTTTTCACACAAGGCAAGAGCTTCATCGTTGACGGCCAGGAGAGAGCGAGGTAGAACCTTGTTTTGTACCATGCCAAGGATAGAGTACATGCACAACAAAACACGATGACGACGGCCCCCCAAGCTGTGCCCCCCCCCCCCCCCCGATTCCATGTGTACCACATAGGAGGGATAGGGGGCCAATGGGCTATTTAACCCTTTATATAAGGTCATACACCTTTGATTTTTATTATGTGGGATATCTAGGAGTACACGGGGCAGCCAGAGAAGGACGTCACTGTCAACATCCCTGAGCAAGTCCAGAGGCATCTAGAAACATCTAACTGTTTTGGGGTAATGATGAGGTCTCTCAAGGCATGCTCTAGTTGGGTCTTATGGTGTTTCCATATTATTTGACTTAAGCTTGGCGTTGCCCAACATCCTAGAAAAAAGCTGTGAGGAGTGTCTGGCCATGGTCCTTGCACCCTATTTTGGCCTTTAATGAGTTAGTTCGAGAGTTTGTGTATCTCACTTAAGGTAAGTGTTGCACACCTCTGGTCCACATACTTCATGAGTTGGCTAAGAGGACAATTGGGATCTGATTTTCCATGTGCATGTCGATGCTTCAACATTTGCTATTGGATGGGTGTTAGCATAGCCTAGGGATCATAACATGGACTTCCTTATGACCTTTGCTAGTTGTTAACTCAATGATGCTGAATGCAATTATACCTCCATTGAGAGAGAGAGGGTTTAGCCATGGTATATGCTGTAAAGAAGTACATGCACTACTTCATGTCTACAAATTTTTTTTTTGTCGACCATCAAGCTTTGTTGTATTTGGTGAATAAGCCTTTCACCACAAGGCTTATCACTAGATGGTTGCTAATTCTTATGGAATTTGACTTCACCATCACTATGAGAAAGAGTTGAGTGCGTGTCCATGCCGATCATCTTTCCATAATTCCAAATGGAGAATCCCTTCTAGGAGTGAAAGATGATCTTATTGACGTTACTTTATTCACATTGACCACATACTTGGCCAATGGATTTCCAATAGACTATCCCATCAAGAAGGATAGAGCCAGACCGCCTCATCAGAAAGGCTGTCCTTGTGAGGGACTTTTCTCGAGGATCACCTAATACATAGGCATTAACAAGTTTAGAGAAACCAAATAAAAGGGGTGTAGGCAAGCTCACCACCCAAATGTAGGTTTATGTCCGCAAACCTCCTAGGGACTAAGGTTCCACTCCCACGAGTCCATGCTAGTGCGTCCCATACTACCACTGCTTACCCATAAGACCCTCGACAAGACTACCCGTGATCTGCCATATCCATGGTAGGAGTAAGCCTCTTGGTTCAGGTCTAGACTACAATGAATCAATAATAATCCAAGACTCACTTATATAGTGCTTATTGCTGCTATAAATAACAGTCCGATCATAAATAGCCAATAAGCTTGGATTTATTAAATCTGAATCCTAGCCACCTGAATCATCCTGCTTTCTCTAATCCCAGGGCTCCCCTAACCCTACTGGAGTAGTCCCTTACCCCAAGGATTAGAATAGTAGTAAAATAATTCACATATGTCCACATTTTTGATAACTCTCATCCTAATGGAGCTTGTTGAGAAAAGTGGTGCCGAAGTGTAGCACTAGGAGATTTCCACAAAATGGATAGATCGGAGGTCCTTCATTACCTTAATGTTTTGGGGGTTGGATGGCTAGATCAGTTTGTAGAAACCTCTAATTAAGCACACATTGGCGTGAACACAACTGGGATGGGTAATCTCTCGGGACTTGCTGCCCCCCCTCCCCAAAACACAATTTCCAACATGGTTTCAAAGGAGTGGGTTGAAGAGCCACTATAGGAGCCAAGTTGATCCTTTGAGCAAAGAAAACATGGACAAGTTCAACCTATGAGCTAAGAAAAAGTGGACAAGTTGGCACCAAGGGCGAGTGTTGAGAAAAGTGGTGCCAAAGCGTAGCACTAGGAGATTTCCACAAAATGGATAGATCGGAGGTCCTCCATTACCTTAAGGTTTTGTGGTCTAGATGGCTAAACCAATTTGTAGAAACCTTAGTTAAGTACGCATTGGCATGAACACAACTGGGATGGGTAACCTCTCGGGACTTGGCCCCCACCCAATTTCCAAAAGAGCTCCGAGATGGATACCTTGAAGCAGAGGCTGCATCAAACCTTTGATATGAAGGATTTGGGTGATGCAAATCACATCTTGGGTATGCGGATACTTCGGGACAGAAATCAGCATGTGTTGTATTTGTCTCAGAAGGAATACATTGGCAAAGTCTTGCAGAGGTTCAATATGGATGGGGGGAAGAAGACTAGTACTCCTTTGCCTCCATATGTGAAACTCAGTGCTATGGACAGCCCACAGTCGGATAGAGACAGTGCTGATATGGCCAAGATTCCGTATGCTTCAGCTTGTGGCAGTCTCATGTATGCCATGGTTGCTACTAGGCCGGACATTGCATTTGCAGTGGGAGTGGTATCTAGATACATGGCCAACCCTGGCAAGAAGCATTGGGAAGCAGTGAAAGGTGTCATGAGATACCTGAAGGGCACACAGGATATGTGCATTTGCTTTGGCAAACAGGATGCATTAGTGCATGGTTACACGGATTCGGATTATGCCGGTCATCCAGATAACCGGAAGTCTACTACCGGTTATGTTTTTACATTCACAGGAGGTGCTGTGTCATGGATATCCAGGATGCAGAAGTGCACAGCCTTATCTACTACAGAGGCCGAGTATATTGCAGCCATAGAGGCTTGCAAGGAGGCATTATGGCTATCTCGGTTAGTGGTTGATTTGGGTTATACAGGGGATATTCCATTGTTGCATTGTGACAGTCAGAGTGCCATCCAGTTGGCAAAGAACCCTGTCTTTCATGCAAAGACGAAGCATGTGGATGTGAAGTATCACTTCATCAGAGAGGTGATAGAGAACAAGCAAATTCAGCTTGTTAAGATTCATGTGGATGTGAAGTATCACTTCATCAGAGAGGTGATAGAGAACAAGCAAATTCAGCTTGTTAAGATTCATACGGATGACAACCCGGCTGATCTGTTGACAAAGAGTTTGCCTCCGGAGCGGTTTGCTCATTGCAGACACTTGATGGGCATTGGATGAGGCCAGTTTCAGCCTTGATATGGCCTTGTATATTATCATGTACATGCTGATTTTTCTTTTCCTTCATTTAAGGGCACTTTGCCTTTAAGTGGGAGGTTGTTGGGGTAAAGGCGTTATGCCCACCCTTATAGTGTGTACAAGCCCATAAGTTATAGTACATAGTACACTTAGTACTTTTAATGTACTAAGTGCACTATGTGTACTAGTGCAATATACATGTGTGATAGGGGAGTCACACACTCATGCCTCATGAGTTGACTTATCCCCACAACTCTCTCTCTCTCTCTCCCTTGTTCTTCTCTGTGTATGTCTCCTACATGAATACTCTAACCTAACCCTAATTCTGTTTCTCTCACACAACATGCCCGGAAACGCCTGGAGGATTGGCTTTCCACTGGGTCTGGTATCGCATACAGTTGCCTGGAAACGCCTGGTCTTATATGGTTTCATGAACAGAAATTGCTCATGCCAATGCTTCATTGCATAGCATCTTTATGTGCTTGCTTGCAAATGAAATTGCATGTTGTTTTCATGCCTGCATGATCTATGTGTAGTTCCGGACTAGGGGACGCCCGCCCGTGAACCGTGCGTGTGAAACTGTCTGCTGACATGGTTGTGTGGCATGTGAACAGGTGGTAAGTATTACCCAATCTAGGCTCAAATAGCCCTTAGGACTTAGCCAATATTTATAAGTGAGTGCGTTCCCATTTCATTAAAGTTTGGGCGCCCAAAAGTCACTTATAAATTATGACCGCTTCCAAGTTCACACTCACTGAAGTCCCGAGGTGGACAAGACTCAATGTCCAGGACCTGATCCTCTCTTTTTACTCATAAATGGGCATCTCCCCATGTCCTCTCACCTGATTGGATCCCAATTCACTTACTTATTAAGAGAAAATTCGTGTTTTCTCTTCATGAGGATTTTTGGAGGCTAAAAACTCTGTTTTTTCACCATTTTTCTGCATTTCCAAGCTCTCCATAGCCATACCCAACTTTCTAGGGTGTTTTCCAAGCTTCCAAGAGTGTTTTCAAGTGCTAATCACTCTCCTACTCACTCCCAATGACTGAAATTCAGCAAAACAGCTCTCATTTTTGCTGTAATTTCTGGTCTTTTTGCTGAAAACTCTAATTTCAGCCTTCCTTTCTCAAGTTGAACCATAGGGGAAGCTTTCCCAGGGTTCCCTTCATCCTCTTGAAGACTTTTGTCGCGAAGGATTGCGGCAAATCGAAGATATCAACACTTCTAAAGCTTCCAACGCGAAGGCTTCCGCTTGCAACAACTTCTATGAAGACTGGTAAGCTAATTGGACAATGTGTTGTCATTACTTATTCAGTAGAAGGGCAGGACTCCTTGTTTAGCCGCCCTGTGTAGTATTTCTCTTGTGCTATGTGCTCTTGAAGATGTGGCTACCTTGCTTGGTAGAACATAGAGCCAATGGTAGAGAATATGGGCACTGAAGTCGGGCCGGGCATCAAGGCAGCTCCTTGGTGATCTACATCGACATACCATTGTTTTCTAAATGCTGAATTTCATATGCATTGGCATGGAGGATTTGGCAATGGATGCCCGTGAAGCTATGTATTGAATTTCTCCAATAGTAATACAATTTACTCAAGGGAGGGGTCGGCCGTTCCGGCTCATTGTGGGTCTCTTGTCAATTCAGCAATTTGCTTCTTGTATATGAGCAAGTGTCCTTCAAATCTTAGTGTATTTAAGTGTATTGATTAGCATTGTGTTCAATTAAGTTACGATCACCGTGAACACTAGCTATCTCTACACTTAGAACATTATGGACAGCCATACAATGAATGTTGGAGATGCTAATAGAAGAGGCAGGGACAATGAAATGCATGCCTCCAATGCTTTACAGGATGAGCAAACTCATGTGGTGCACAATAGGGAACATGAATATGTGGGACAGCCGTCCCATGGCAAAGAGAAGATGCAAGAAGAAGAGTCCATAGTCTTGAGGGCTGAACTTACTCGTATGCAGGCTCTTCTCCGTGCACAACAAGAAGAATTGAATCTCTATCGCTGCGAGGATCCATTGGTACATGATCGTTTGAAGGCCAAGAAAGCTGAATCTTATATGGATCGTGCAATGGCAATGATTGCTCAAGAGTTGCACATGCAACTGAGGGATGCAGCACGTGCATACTTGGCTCGTACCGAGGATGCCTATGCAGAAAAGGCAACCATCCCACATGTCTTGGAATCCCCACAAGTGCCCGAACAAGAACTTATGTCTAAGAGGATGAATCTCCATGCTATGGGAGAGGAACAATCAGTGACTTCACGCCATGCAGGAATATCTCATGTAGCCCGTGAAGGATACAATGTTTATGGCAGTGGTCAAAATGTATGTCAAATGCCATTGCCGGCTGAAAATGTACATGCACAACACATGCAACATGGGCTGCAATTTTCTGTTGGTGCAGATATTCCGCGTATCTCTCATGCCACTCATGCCTTCGAGTGTGCTCGTGAGGGAGAAGCTATGGCTGAAAATGTATCAATGCATGTTGAGGGGCCAGCCATGCCTCATGCTTACAAGGCACATGTATCTATGCCCTATGCATCACCTTTTGGTCCAAAAATGATGCCAATTACAGGGACTGTCCCAATGGACAAACATGGGGGAAAGCATGTTGAGATGCACACACATGCATCAAAGTCTCGTGACTTCAAAGCCGCTGACAAATCTGTGAAGTTGGACACATATCATGGGGAATACGATGCATCAAAGCTAAACCCTCATTCAAGGCAAAGAGAGGGCTGTCCAAAACCTGCAAAATGATGGACAGCCACCTATAAGGGACCAAAACCAAGCCAAATCGGGTCCAAAAGCTGAAAATAAGTTTGCTAAAAAGCGTCCTTATAAGCCAGCAAACTTTGGTCTTAGTGCTGAGAAGAAGGAGCAATATATGCGTGAAGGCAAATGCTTTACTTGTGGCAGCACTGAGCACATGGCAAAAGCATGCCCAAATAAGAAGAACAAAGCTGAAAATGCTAATGTACCGAACCCTAATGTGCATATGGTTCCGGATGTGCAGGGCAACACTTCACATGATAGCAAAGATATGGTTGTATGTAAAGCTTGGGGACAGCTCAAAGATCAGCCCGCTTTGTTCATGTTTGATGATTGTGCATCTGAAAATTTCATATCCACTCAGATGGCAGCTGCGTTGGGTATTGAAGTGGAGGACATGGGTCCTCAAATTGAAGCAGGGGCTGCCTTTGTTGGTAGAGAAGTGCAGGTCATGCCTATTTTTGGCAAGTTGTGTATACACATTTAAGGCTATGTGGATCATGAGGATTTTTTTGTGGCGCCTTTGAATGGCTGTGATGTATTGCTTGAAAAGCCTTGGCATACATGTATTGATCCGTGCAAGGCTTACAAGACTAACAGGATCACCTTCATACATAAAGGCCGAGAACATGTAATTGATGCTGGTGAAGAGGGTGATACCATTCCCCTTGTATCTCATGTACAAATTAAGAAAGTAATGAAAAAGATTATTTTTGCGTAAGCTCTTCCCCATATTGTTCACCCGTCCTCTTGGTTCAAAAGAAGGATGGATCCTTTCGTATGTGTGTGGATTATAGAGCTTTGAATAAGCTTACCATCAAGAATCGGTTTCCGATTCCACACATAGACGACATCCTTGACAAGTTGGATGGATCGGCATGCTTTAGCCGAATTGATCTCAAGAGTGGATATCATCAAGTGCGTGTAGCGCCTCAGGATGTACACAAAACTGCTTTCAGGACAGCATTTGGGCTTTATGAGTATCTTGTTATGCCTTTTGGTCTTACAAATGCCCCGGCTACATTCAATAGAACGATGGATCGCATATTCCGTGGATATAGGAAATTTACAGGTATCTTCTTTGATGACATCCTAGTCTTCTCGAAGACCGAAGAAGAACATAAAGCTCATTTGGCTATTGTTTTTGAAGAGCTCCATAAGAATAAACTCTTCATAAATGCAAAGAAGAGTGAGTTCTTCTTGTCAGAGATACATTATCTTGGGTATATTGTGTCGAAAGATGGAGTGCGGATGGATCCTTCAAAGATTGATGCAATTCGGAATTGGTCCGAATTGAGTTCGGTGCATGAGATCCGTAGTTTTCTTGGATTATGCTCTTACTACCGTAGGTTCATTCGGCACTTTGCATGGATTGCTTCTCCTTTGCATGATTTGACAAAGAAGAAGGCCGTGTTCAAATGGACTAATGTAGAGAGAGATGCATTCCTCAAATTGAAAGACGCAACTACTCATGGTCCAGTGTTGATCGTTCCGGATTTGCAAAAGCCTTTTTGTGTGGAATGTGATGCATCTGGAAATTGCATAGGGGCTGTCCTCAATCAAGAGGGACATGCCGTGGCTTATGAGAGTCGTAGGTTGCATGATGCAGAGCTATCTCTTGGCATATATGAGAAAGAGCTCTTGGTTGTAATTCATGCACTTACTATATGGAAACATTACCTTCTTGGGGCTGATTTCATTGTGAAGACAGATCACCAGAGTTTGAGATATTTTCTTACTCAAACTAAGTTATCAGAGAAGCATATGAGGATCGCCAATTTCCTCTCTATGTTTCATTTTCAGATATTGCACACCCCGGGAAAGAAGAATGTAGTGGTCGATGCATTGTCACGAAAGCCGTATGTAGCAGCTATCTCGGTTGCCTCTCATGGGGACTTGTCTACCATGCATGATTTATATCATACGGATACTGATTTTGCCACTATTTGGGCTGATTTGACGGTTGGTCATGCACATGCCTCACATGTGATCAAAGAGGGTTATCTCATGAAAGATAATTGCCTATGTGTGGTGTCTGACATGAGGCAAAAGGTTTTGGATGAGTGCCATGCTCCTCCATATGCTGGTCATAGAGGCATAATGCCTACTACGCACATGATTGAGCGGTATTTCTTTTGGCCAGGTATGCGGAAGGATATAGAGGCACATGTACGTGCATGTATCACCTGTCAAAAGGTCAAATTTGATAGGCAAAAGGCACCAGGTTTGCTTCAGCCATTGCCTATTCCCACGCAACCATGGGAAAGTATTACAATGGATTTCATTATGGACTACCCAACAAGGTAATGATGCAATTTGGACAATTGTGGACAGTTTTAGCAAGCAAGCTCATTTCTTGCCGGTCAAAAAGACCATCAAAGCTGAGCATATGGTTAAAATATATCTTGCACAAGTGTTCAAACATCATGGAATGCCGAAGTCCATTGTGGGGGATAGAGATCCCAGGACTACAAGTCTCTTTTGGCGGGCCTTATTTGATAATATGGACACCAAATTGGACTTCTCATCAGCTTATCACCCTCAAACGGATGGGCAAAGTGAGGCTGCAAATTCAGCCGTGTTGGATCTCTTGAAATGTTATGTGGCGGATCAGAAATCTTCTTGGGAGAAGTACTTACCGCTTGTGGAATTTGCATACAACAACATAGTGCATGCATCTACGGGAAAGGCCCCGTTTGAGATTGTTTATGGTAAGGTGGTTTTGCCACCCATCCTTCGCACAAAGGATGAGATATTTGCAGCTGATGAGTATGTAAGAGACTTGGATATTGCTTTTGCTTAGGTGCGGACAACCATTGCAAGGTCACAAGACAAGCATTAAAAGGTTGCCGACAAGCATAGAAGGCAATTAGATGTTAAAGAGAATGATTGGGTATTGCTGAAATTTGAGAAAGAAAGACTTGCAAAGAGGCCTGGCAAAGAGGGTGCATATCCTAAGCTTGCAACCAGGTACTATGGGCCTTTTCGAGTGATCGAGAAGATCAATGAAGTGGCTTTCAGATTTGCATTACCTAGTCATTGGCACATACACAATGCTTTTTATGTGAGTCTCCTTTGCAAGTATGTGGGGCCGGAGCCCAGTGAAATGGTCATTGAGGATCCACCACAAGTGGATGAGCTTAAGGAGAACTTGCAGCCAGAGCAGATTGTGTATCACAAGAAACGCAAGCTTGTTGCAGGCAAAGTTGTGAGGCGTTACCTTGTGAAGTTTAGGAACTATCTTTCCATTGATGCCAAATGGGTAGATGAAGAGTTATTCAAAGATTGCCCGCATGTGCTTCAGACATATTTGGATGCATTTCAGTTACGGACAACTGTTTAGAAGCGGGGGAGAATGTCACCATTTGGCCACCCGAATGGTTCACTCTTGCTTTCACACTATGTACATATTGGATTGGTGTCCATGGCTTATGGAATGTGCCTATGCATGTGATTGACACGTGTCATGCTGTATAGTTGGATATGATATTCCGCTGGGACTTGACGTTATCATGCTCGGAATATCTGGAGGACTTGGCTTTCCGCTGGGACTTGTGCCTTTGTGTACATGCCCGGAAACGCCTGGAGGATTGGCTTTCCACTGGGTTTGGTATCGCATATACTTGCCTGGAAACGCCTGGTCTTATATGGTTTCATGAACGGAAATTGCTCATGCCAATGCTGCATTGCATAGCATCTTTATGTGCTTGCTTGCAAATGAAATTGCATGGTGTTTTCATGCCTGCAGACCTATGTGTAGTTCCGGGCTAGGAGACGCCCGCCCGTGAACCGTGCGTGTGAAACTGTCTGCTGACATGGTTGTGTGGCATGTGAACAGGTGGTAAGTATAACCCAATCTAGGCTCAAATAGCCCTTAGGACTTAGCCAATATTTATAAGTGAGTGCGTTCCCATTTCATTAAAGTTTGGGCGCCCAAAAGTCACTTATAAATTATGACCGCTTCCAAGTTCACACTCACTGAAGTCCCGAGGCGGACAAGACTCAATGTCCAGGACCTGATCCTCTCTTTTTACTCATAAATGGGCATCTCTCCATGTCCTCTCACCTGATTGGACCCCAATTCACTTACTTATTAAGAGAAAATTCGTGCTCTCTCTTCATGAGGATTTTTGGAGGCTAAAAACTCTGTTTTCCACCATTTTTCTGCATTTCCAAGCTCTCCATAGCTATACCCAACTTGCTAGGGTGTTTTCCAAGCTTCCAAGAGTGTTTTCAAGTGCTAATCACTCTCCTACTCACTCCCAATGACTGAAATTCAGCAAAACAGCTCTCATTTTTGCTGTAATTTCTGGTCTTTTTGCTGAAAACTCTAATTTCAGCCTTCCTTTCTCAAGTTGAACCACAGGGGAAGCTTTCCCAGGGTTCCCTTCATCCTCTTGAAGACTTTTGTCGCGAAGGATTGCGGCAAATCGAAGATATCAACACTTCTAAAGCTTCCAACGCGAAGGCTTCCGCTTGCAACAACTTCTATGAAGACTGGTAAGCTAATTGGACAATGTGTTGTCATTACTTATTCAGTAGAAGGGCAGGACTCCTTGTTTAGCCGCCTTGTGTAGTATTTCTCTTGTCCTATGTGCTCTTGAAGATGTGGCTACCTTGCTTGGTAGAACATAGAGCCAATGGTAGAGAATATGGGCACTGAAGTCGGGCCGGGCATCAAGGTAGCTTCTTGGTGATCTTCATCGACATACCATTGTTTTCTAAATGCTGAATTTCATATGCATTGGCATGGAGGATTTGGCAATGGATGCCCGTGAAGCTATGTATTGAATTTCTCCAATAGTAATACAATTTACTTAAGGGAGGGGTCGGCCGTTCCGGCTCATTGTGTGTCTCTTGTCAATTCAGCAATTTATATCTTGTATATGAGCAAGTGTCCTTCAAATCTTAGTGTATTTAAGTGTATTGATTAGCATTGTGTTCAACCAAGTTACATATTCCACCCACATCGACAAGTTTTCCAACGTTTCGCAGTTGTGACTAATTCGCTTAAAGATGGCAAGACTTGAAGGCAGAAGATCAAGATGACCCCTCGGGGTTTGAAGGCTTTCAAGGACCTCAAGGTTGCATTATTGGAGGCTCCTTTTTTAGCATTAGCGTCTTGGGATGACCCATTTCAGGTAATCACCGTTGCGAGTAACATCGCTATGGCAGCAGTCTTGCAACAACAGAATGGACATCTAGTAGCTTACATGTTCTGCAAGATGATCCTTGCAGAGAAAAACTACTCGGTTTATGACCGAGAATTCCTCACGGTGATTCATGGCCTGAAGCATTGAAAACATTTCCTTTATGGGCGCAACTTTGAGGCTCCCGCAGATCATCAAGCTGTGCGATGGCTTTAGACGATCCCAAGCACAAATTGGAGTGACCATTGGCACTGCTGGAGCCAGATTTTCTAGCAGTTTGGTGGTATGATCGAGTATCTTCCAGGCTAGGTCAACCCAGTGGCCGATGCTGCCTGGAGTAAGAAAGGAAGCGTGTCCCACATCCAATCCCCTTGGCTAGGGTAAGTTGCTGGTATAGTTCTAGATGACATGAAGCACAAGTACGTGGATTCCGTGGAATTAGGTACTTAGTGGGAATAGGATTGGACACCCTAGGACCATGTCATTTCTTGATACACGATGGTTGGCTTTTCTACAAAGGTCAACTTTGCGTGTTGAAATAGTTCCAAGCAACTCTTCTCCCGCGATGATGTCCATGATGCTGTCATACTGGTGGTCAAATGGGGCATGAACTCGACCTTGGAGAAGTTAGAGCGGTAGTTTTATTGGCCAAGAACGAGGCAAGATGTGCTTACTCATGTGCAACTGTGTCTGGTTTGTCAAAAGGTGAAAGCTCCTTGTGGGGGAAGAAGATAGGGTTGCTACAACCTTCATCCATTGCCGAAGGACCTTTTCAAGACATTTTGATAGATTTCGTGTCGAACTTGTCTCCCAGTTTGGGTAAGTGTAATACGTAGTGTTTGACGATTGTTGATTGTTTTAGCAAATTTGTTATCCCTATTCCTTGTGGGGCTAACATGATTGCTGAGGATGTTGCGAGATTGTTTATTCGGCATTGGTACCCCATAGGTGGCCTAAACCATTTGGCCTCCTAGGCTACCATTCCATGTGAATATGAGGATGATGGGTTCTCCGACTGTTCAACCATTGTTGTTCCTCGATGGGGGCGGTATGGGGGATACCTAGGACCATTGTGTAAGATCTTAATGCCAAGTTTACCAATCATTTTTGGAGGGCATTATTTGATAATGGTGAAGTGTTATGTCCACGACCAACAAGGTGAGTGGGAACAGTATTTGCCTTTAGTTCAAGCTGTTTTGAATGATTTCTTTTCTTTGGCAATCGACAGGACTCCATATGAGGTAGCATTTGGAAGACCGTTCCAGTCTTGACCACGGGGTTGTCCTCAATGCCTAAAGCGAACATATTGATGGAGTCATACCAGGAGATCTTGGAGTCTGGCTATAGCGTAGGAGGCCCAAGGTCAGGTGTACAAGTCCTGTACATGGTCCTGGTCAGGTGTGCAAGTCTTGCAAATGAAGTTGTGCCAGTCCGTACTGTGAGTCACCCTTTGGAATGATGACAGGTGCTCCAAGTGTTCAGCTTGTAGCCAAATACCATGCATCTGAGTAGAGCATGTGGTTGCATGTAGATGGAAGGGGCATCCTTGTGGGCCACCCAAGAAAAGGGTTAAGACCCTTGCATAGAAAAGGGGTAGGCCTTGTAGGCGACCCTAGGGGCCAAGGAGGCCCATGGCCAAGCCCAATAGCCAACACTTGGCTGTGCATACTAACGGCCAAGCCTGGAGGGCATAGGCAGCAAGGCGACCAGGCCTAGATGGCCTGGATAGCCTGTCGGCCAGCCTCAGAGGCAACGTGGACAGCATGGCCAGGACACATTGGCTGCCAAACAGCAGCTAGCCAATAGGGAAAAGGCACCCAATATATGGAGCTGAAACAGGTCGTGGAACAGGCCGATAGCCTTTAAGCATCCACCGACCAGCATCTATGATTACTATATGAGCACAGACTAGAGAGTCTCTTAGGCATCTCATAATTCACGAAGTGCTGAATTGTTCTAAGGGCCAGGATAACCAAGGGGAGCGTAACACAAAGGTGAAGTTTGAAGGTCAAGAACGAGATGATCTACAGGATGAAGTTTTACAGCAAGAGAAGATCTACAGATTTGAGTCTTTTCTCATCATTCAATAAAGCAAATACACTATCCTTGGTGGGGGCCCTGTAGAGCGTATTTGGGACCCGGTTGGGTGTACTGTGTCTGTCTCTCTGTCTCTGTCTCTCTCTTTCTCTCTCTCTCTCTCTCTCTCTCATGTCCGCGACATTGTGCAAAATCGTCGGGAACCGAGATACTGAATATTCGTTATTTGAAATATAATCCTGTTTGTAAGCTTCCGCATGTTACACATGACGTGCCGCCAAAGCAATAATACACTTGATGTTAGTCATACGAGACGTGGGTGCAAAGGTCTTATCAAAATCAATCCCTTTCTGTTGGGTATAACCCTTTGCAACAACTTGGCTTTTTAGCGATCAATGCTACCGTCCAAGCTTGTAAACCCATTTCGTACCTATGGCCGGCTTGCCATATGGCAAATCTGCCAGATTCCAAGTGTCATTCTTGAGTATGGAATAATACCCATCTTGCATGGCTTGTAGATTGCATGCAACCAATGATCATTTTCTTGTGCTTCTTCAAAAGAAACAGGTTTCTTTTCATTACATGTACTCACAACAAGAGAGTGATCCACAAATGAACTAGATGCATGATAAGAACCTGCACGTGTTCGACTAGACAATGGAATATCCAATGTGTTGTCACAGAATGTATCCAATAACCATCTAGGTGACTGGACTCCTGTTACCTATATGGCTGTCCGTTCCTCATCCACTGCATCATCCACTATGTCTTCATCTATGGGTTTATGCTGATTTTCAGCCATTGGGGGCATTTTCAGCTCTTTGATGAACATTTGACTGCCCCACAAAAGGTGTCCTGAATTGAACAAAGGAAAGAGAGTATCAAATAGATCTTGTGAGGCTACATTTTACTGTTTTTTACATGAGCATGGGCTGAACTAAGGTTTCTGCAAAAACCACATTTGATGGGCATTTCTTGAGTACATATGTAGCACACATAGAAGTCTCCCACCAAAAACCATGAGGCAAATCCTAGCCCTTTACCATGCATCATGCCATCTCCATGAGAGTTCCATTCTTCCTCTCAGCCACACCGTTTTGCTAAGGTGTGTAAGGCAGTGTGCACTGATGTTTTATGGCTCTTTCGGCCATAAATGCTGCAAAATCCCTTGACATATACTCTCACCTCTGTGTGTACGTAATGTACCAAGCTTTTGATCGGATACATTTTCAGCCATTGACAAGAAGTGTTTGAAGCACATAAATGCCTCATCTTCACCCTTCAAAGGATACACCCAGGTATGCCACCACCAATAGACGGTGTCCTCATCGGACCGCATATATCACTATGCACAAGCTGTATTTTTGGATAGCTGTTGCACACATGTCTTTGGGGAATGCTGTGAGTTGCATCTTGCCAAGAATACACTGCTCACATACATGCTTTATTGGGCCTCAAGCTGTGGTATTTTTGACACCATATCATGCCTTTGAAGGTGTAACAAACTCTTGAAATTTAAGTGACGAAAGCGGGCTTGGCATGCCAAAGCTCCGCATCACTCATGGTTTTAGTAGCAACCACAGAATATGCATTATGCATAACTCTCTCATAAGAATCAAGCTTGCACAACCCATGACATCGTGTGCCAGAAGCAAGGTCACCGCGAAACGTTTCACTGTTGCAACGAAATGTTGCTGAAACGATTTATTTTGAAATGAAACGTTGCAACGCTGGGCAGGTGGACAATGAAATGATAGACCGAAACGATTATATACATAAAATCTAAAGGCTGGGAAGCGAAATATGAAATTTTACATTTGGACATTCAATTGGAGAGAAAAAGTGCAATTTTCGTCTCCAAATTAGGGACCTAAATGTGAAATTTCAGATTTGGGTCTTCAATTGGAGAGGAAAATTGCAATTTTTTCCTCCAATTTGGGAGCCCAAATATGAAGTTTTAAATTTGGGCCTGCCAAAATGTGAAATTTCATATTCGGGTCTTCAATTGGAGAGTGAAAGTACATTTTTTCTCTCCAATTTGGAGACCCAAATCTAAAATTTCAAATTTGGACCTTCAAACCTATTTACAGATTTACTTTAATACTTACAATCAAGAAAACAAAAGCACCAAAATTCACTAGCGAATAATCAAACAAAGTTTAAAACTATGATGCATTGTTGATTGCATCCATGGACAATTCTGGGTGTTTTGCTCATTCCAAGTCATATTGTATCCATATTATTCCTTCTTGACTTTTCAGCTGGCTAGAAACGTTGGACAAAACGTCCATGATTGAAACATTTCAATAGCGAAGCACATTTCCGTTCCAACAGCAACAAAACGCATTTCGTGGTGACCATGACCAGAAGCAACAATAGCATTACCATCATTCTTGTCATGCATAGTACACTTGTCATCCATAAATTTGACCAGTAGGTCTGCCCTAGTAAATTTGATCAGTAGGTTTGTCCTAGTAATGGCTGAAACTGATAACAAGTTCTTCTTGATGCTCGATACATAAAGTACATCCTTGAGTGTAATTATACCACTGGTGGCATCGGTAAGTACAACATGGCCAACATCTTTTATTGGATATGAAGAGTTATTTGCACACGCCACACTGCCACCTCAGGAGCAGTCCCAGTCCCAAGTGTAGTTAATAGCATATGCTTTGACGTGATGTGCTTGCTAGCACCACTATCGAAGAACCAAACAGTAGAGTCAGATAATGACATGCATACATGCATTGATGGATCATAGCTGTACTGCACCACAAGAGACTACTCATCATGTGTATAATTTGAAGCATCTTTCTTTTCAGCACTTGGTGCTGAAGCATCAACAACCGACATTCTGGCATCCTTCTTCTTTTCGTTTTCCAACCTCTTTCGGCAGTCATTGATGTAGTGCCCAAGCTTTCTGTAGTCTTTGTCAAGCAAGCATCCATTGAATGTCCCTCATTGATATGCTCTGACTCTAGTTGTCTTCTTAAATAAGCTACCTTAGCCTCTTTGCAAAGATGTAAGTGCTTCCCATGCCTGCTCGGCAATGTCACAAGAGCAAATATGTGGGATAATGGACTTCTTCACAGAAAGAGCAATCATTGCATGTGCTTGTGCATCTCTTCCTTCTCATCTAGCTTGGTCTGGAGTAGAAGCTCGACCAACATCAGGACCACCAGTATGTGTTGTACTCCTTGAACCACATGTATTTGATGAGCCAGATGTACGAGTAGAACCAGTTGTTTCACTTGGACCTTGGTTTTCATCACCTGTAATCTCATCTAAGTGAGTTCTTGATGACTCTAGGAGCTGGTTGCTCTTCTGGTCGAGCTTCACGGCCATTGACTACATCCCATAAGCCTTTGGCAACCAAAACATGACGCATTATGTATGACCAAAGAGGGTAGTTGAAACCATGCAACTTGTCCTCTGCTCCCAACCAATTGATACATTCTGCCAGCCATTACTCAAAACAAACGCACTAATTGAGCCAAAACAAATGCCCTGCACAATGCACTGTAGACACCCGTCATCCGCTGAATGGCAACTTTGAGAGATGCCAAGCGACCCACTGATGGCAAAGACTTGCAAATGTACTGAAATTATGAAGTGTAGGAATATAAAAGTTATCTGAATAGAGGCTTGCTGACAAAAAAGTCAGGTTTGATAGTTGTCCGGATGCCGAAAGTCAATGTCGATACCACTGAAAGAGAGCTTGAAGAATGCCGGATGCGCCTCTATGCTTGGTTCAGCTCTGTTTTCGTGAAAGCTGAAAATTTGCAGAGAGGTTTTGAAGGCCTAAACGAGCTCCGATTTTGATGACCTTCGGCTTGGTAGACTCGGAAGATGACAAGGAACGCAACGGTGTAAAAAATTCTGGAGGGTGGAATTACAGAAACCAGAAAATTGACCAGGGGGTTTTCTAGTTGGATGCTGGCTTGGTGGAGTGGTCCCAAAAAAAATAATGCTGCGTGAGCTGAAAATCAGCCCCGGGCTGCACCAAGAGCAGGGTTTTCTGATGAAAACCCTTGCTGGGGCCTATAAGAAGCCTAGTAGGAAGCCTGGGAAAAAAAACCAAAATAGGCTAAAGATGCAAAAACGGGCTGCAGCCTGTATCGCAACTGTGAGCAGCAAATGAGCTGAAAATGGAGAAAGAGAAGTCCCTGGTGATAAAAGCTTGCTTTGATACCAAATTTTGGAATGAAGGCCGCAGCCAAGCACAGAACCCCACGTAGAAGCAATCATGAGAGTACAAGGAGAGGCAGAAATTGCATTGGGTAAGTGTCAAAGTAAAGTAAAAGAAGGGCAAGCTACATGCATAAGAGCCCAGGGGAAAAAACTCCTCTTTTGGAGGGTAAAAAGTGGCCTGGATGGTCCTATTGGTGTTAACCCATCACTGCCGCTGCATCTAGCAACAATCTTGAGTGCTTGTGACATATGAATCCCCAAATATCCTGGCATCTGGATAGGTGGTAGGCTGTAGCTTGATACAGCAATACAGCGTATGTTGGTTAGACAACTGACTTCCTACTGTGATTTGTGAGCAAGATGGTGTCACAGGTAGATGCTGGGATTTATTGGTCCAGATTGTGTTGTCTTGTTGGGGAGTGGCGGTGTGGAGTTGGGAGCGGGCATGATTGAGTATGTTTATGTTGATGTCCAGTGGTATTTTGCATTCTGCATACGAGCTAGTTTCTACAACATACATACTATACGAGCTAGCCTCTACAACATACATACTCAAAGCATTTCTTTAATGTTGATAATGACAGGCACTAGTGATGGACAACCAAGTTTGCAACAAAGGGAACCCAAGGTATTGCATCAAGCACGAATGAGGCTCACAGCTGCATAATTTTCTTTGACAGTGTGCTGGAGATGCTTAGAATGGGACATTTTTTACTGACTGGCAGGAACAAGTCTTGCTCAGGCAGGAAAATTGGCGCCATAACCTCTGCAGACGGTGTTTGCTTCCTCGGCTTATATACTTGTCCTTTGGCGTGGTTGGTTCCAGAGATGAAGGCAGGGAGCGTGCTGCCAAACCTCATGTTGATGAGCTAAAGCACCTTGTTGAAAAGTATGGAAAGACTCTTGGCTTTTCGTGGGAGAAGCTACAGGACCACTTTGCTGATTTCTCATCAGTGAGATCCTACTTAATGGTAAACAGGCCTTAGGACAGATGTGCCGCTTTAGGAAGATGAATTGTGCAATGTGTGCGCGCGTGTGTGTGTGTGCAGGGTTGGGTGGGGGGTATGTGTGTGCGGGTATGCAGGGGTGTGTGGGTGGAGCGCTTACGTTTCTAGTCTTTGCTGCAGGATCTCAATGTGGAAGCATCAGATGTGTTCTCTCTAGCACTGTTCTGGACTGCTTATCAGATTGCTTCACAGCCTTCCACCAAAGCTTTATCAAATTTGAATGAGTTGGCAACATATTTAGTTGCGGAACTGACAAGCTTTGCCAAGATCCCTGACGCTATGGACTGGAAACCTTCTCATCCGGACATGGTTGCATCGTGGTCCTCTCTCCCTTCATTAGTGTGCATTATTACTGAAGCCTTCACGTGGTACAGTTTGTGTTTGCAAATGTGGCTAAGAAGCTTGCAACCAGCTGGCAAAACTGGAAAGAAGAAGAAGAAAAGTGCAGTTCCGGTTGCTCAATCGGATGTTTCAGCAGATAGTGACCGCCAAAATCTGCTTGTTGCCCTTCACACATGTGCTGATGTGTTTTGTAATCAATTGGAGACACTAATCTCCTGGTTAGCAGCACTGTCAAAGGCCCTAAAGGCAAAAGATGTACGCGTTTATCTGGATTTACTGGAGGGACGGAGGCAGGCTAAGCCTATAGCTGTAACTGACGCTGCTCGCACGCCCGGTTTGGTTCTCCATGCCTTGGAATCAAGTCCTAATTCAATGGATGAAATGGGTGAGAGGATAGCTGCAGTATTTCAGACATGGCGGCCTGATCCTGTTCTTAGAAAGATGGTGGATGGCCAGTGTGCGACTCTGCATGATCTCGCCAGCGTATTATTATTAAGACTTAAAGCCTTGCAGGCTGTTAGGTCCTAGGCGATCTTTTTGAAGCCATGAGTATTGCGTCACGCCAAAGTATGTGTGTCGGATAATCTCCATTTATGATTTAATAATGTTTGTGTAATTATATAAACTTTTGGCCTGCCTTAGAAAAAGATAGGTCTAAGCAATAGTTTTCATTTTGAGCTTCCGGAGCAGGAAATCCAATCCCCCTGCGGCATCCCAAAAATAAAAATAAAAATGGTATAGGGTTAGAGAGCTGCACATGCAGGTTAAGGGGGGTCAAGCAGATCCATTGTGTGCATGTGTAGAGAGAGACAGATAACAATACTTCAAAGAGAGAGTGTGTATGCTTTTTGAAGGCCTGAGAGTAGCCGTAACCTTTGACATACACACAGCACATGTACACACACACTAATGACATGTGGCACACTTAATATATAAGGGGATGTTCACACCTAGTAGGTGTTCACACACAAACATAAGAATTAAGAACTCATACACTCATAGAATGGTTACACAAGAGATGGGCACAGACGTGATTGCTCGTAACTCCATCACATGTTGCAAGGGAGTGTTCTAGCCATGCGCACTTCTGGTGCCATGCTAATCCTCCAGACATCGAGCATTAAGGCCAACTCTTCGTCCCTTATAGCTCCTAAGAGAGATTACACATAAGGAGCCTTACACAAGGGTGTAAAAACACATATTGATGAATATATTGAATATTTATTACAAATCAATTTTTGGGGACTACCTTGGTATGAGTACCCACGTCACACAAAAACACGAAACATAGATAATGACTAGGATTTTTGACCCCCTTTTTGGGAATGCCAATGAAGATACTAGTTTCTTGTGGTGTCGCTTTTGCAGGCCAGTGTCGAAACACCCTCCATCGTGTTTGGGAGGACCCTCCATCAGGGGGGAGGGACTTCAATCAATGTGAGACTTTCAAATTGAAAATCCTCAAATTTTAATGAAATGAAATCACTCTAATTGGGTGATTTACATCACATAAAGGAAAGCCCGAAATTTTGAATTAATAGAAGCTTTTATTTTGAGAATGTTGTAAGGATTTAATTTCTCTGGAATGCCTATTTTTTTTAAAAATGTTGTAGAGTATGTACACGCTATTGTGGTCCGGAGTTGGGTTGATGTGCCAAGAGAAGATGGGTAGTCTTGGGCGGAATGAGCATTAGACTAATGTTGATGGGTAAGTTCACGGTGGTGGTATTGTGTAAGCGGCGTTGACGGAGGCGAGAACTTTGGTCGACCTCACGACACAAGAGCGTGAGTCGTGAGGTAGGGATAACACATTGAGAAGAGAGTGGAGGTCAACGATATTAGTGATGGGGTACATGTATGCACACTAGCTTATACCTAGTAGGTTCAACAAATCAGTGTTGCTCAGATGCCATTTATTGGTATCAAGGGTTAAAGAGTTGCACATGCAGGTTATGGGGGTCAAATAGATCCATAGTGTACATGTGCAAGATATGATTGAAGTGTTTGTAGATAACCAAGTACAATGCCTTTTGTAGGTTGTACAATGGCTCTTGTAGGCTTGAGAGTAGTCTCATCTTTTGACACACACGATACGTCAACACATCTCTCCCACTAATGATGTGGCATAGTTATTTTATCCACATGTAGGGAGGTGTTCACATATATAGATTTTATAAGTACTTGTACACAAAATGGATGCACACAAGATGGACACATATACAAAGCTTCAAGATATTCAACACCTCTCTCTCTCTCTCTCTCTCTCTCTCTCGTCCTCTATGCTTCTTTGTTCTCTCCTCTGATTCCTTCTGTTTTACAAGTATATATTTTATTATATTTATAATGAATTAATAATAGTATAAAAATATGTTTAACTTAATTTATGTAGGATTCAACTTAATGGAATGTGCAAGTGAGCACAAGATTAATATATATGTGCAAATGTGTACAAAGTCATTATATGTAACAAGGTCTATTAGCAATTTTATTTGGGCAAAGGTTTTTATATGTACAAACTTTAGGGATTTTGGTATGATTAAAAATATGTAAAGGAATATATCAAAAGTAGAAAAAGCAAGCTTAATTTGTATGCTTATCTATTCTTTAGCTCTTTGGGTTAATTTTTATGAATAAAATTCTCTAAATACTCAAGGTGTGAAAGAGCTACACGTTCGAGGGGAGAGATTGCACCTTATCTGGTTTATTGTGATATTCTTTATCCTTTACTTTTGATGGTAATGTTATTCTAATTCTTTCGTCTTGTGATATGCTTAATTATTTAATTATCAATTTTAATTTATCTTTGTTTTAATTATGATATAATTTGTAAAATTTTTAATTAATTCTTTAAGAAGTACAAAAAGGGTCTCGTGACAGTGGTATTAGATCTCGGTGTACATTCTTAAAGAAGGTTAACTCACCAGAAACCAAAGGGTAAATGAGGGAAAGCTTACAAGAAACCAAAGGATAAAGAATGGCAAGCTTAGGAAACCTTTGGGTCAAAGATTGAATTTGAATGGTTATGGGATTTGTATAGACCCTTGGATGGAGAATTGAATCAATGGCTAGAAATTAATGCTACCCTTCTTTCAAATATCACTATTGTGGAAGAAAAACTACGTTTAGTTTCTTAAAAATGGTTTTAAGAATTTGATTTTGGTTTGGAGATCTTTCTTTATGGGTGTGATGACCAAGGCATGAGTAGCATTCTCCTATTTTCAAAATTCTAGGTAGTGGCCAAGAGATGATTCTATAATGGATGGTTTGGGAGGGTTTTAGCTCTCAAATATTAGTTTCTTTCATAAATTGTGAAGCGTAGCATACCTAAAATTTTAATCTGCTTCCCTCGGATGGTCGCATGGCGATGTTGCACGATCGTGGAAGAAGAAGGGAGGGGATTGATGATGCGTTGATTATGTAATTTGTAGCGACTTTACAATTTGAAGCTTGCTAAATAAAACTTTAACAGCTTTATTAAACTAAATTTTTCATAGTGTTGCACGTTTGAAAAAGGAAAAGCTTATTAAATATACAAGTTTTATGAAGTGTAAAATACGAAAGTTTTTTTTTAAAATTATTTTTGGGTTGTGATTGCTTGGTGGATTCTTTCTCTTCCTTCCACTCGATGACGATTGTTATAGATTTCTTGCGTTATGTCGATCAACTGGTCAAAAATTTTTGTAAGCTTTATTAATAAAGTTACGTTGTTAGGCTTTAATAACAAAGCTTTAAAATAATAAAGTTTTATTAAGTTTTGTTAATCTTTAATAATAAAGCTTTGATACAAAATTTTTCGAAACAACGATATATATATATATACCTTATCCCAACTATCTCTCTTCTTTCTGCGCATACAACAAATTTTAGAGGCTTAACTATTAAGCTTTAAAGCCTTGATGAAAGGCTTAATAATCAAGCTTTTTATATATACTCAATTTCAATTGTAAATTCAATGACCATCACTGAATGAGATGCAGTTGAAATTAAAGAGATTAATAATAAAATATACATAAGAACTCTGTATCTTTAATATATTAGTTGCTTATAATTTTTAATAAGAATTACTTAAGACCCAAAATTAAAGCTTTTAATAGCTTTAATCATCTCTAAAAAGCCTAGAGACTATAGACACTCATCGACCTAGAGACTATAGACACTCATCGTCCAAGAGGAAATGTCTTAAATGACCATTCTAAAGCTAGACAAGTAATTTAGTAAAAGTTTACTCCAACTATCCATTTTATTTCTCACGACGATAAAAGTTTATACGCTTACGCTTAAAATCTCTCAACTCACCACATTCTTAATTTAATTATACTAATTGTTCACATGTATTTAAATTTTTTTCAATGCCTTCTTACTATTAAACAACAAAGCATAACATATAAATATAGGTAGATCAAAAACATGTCTTCCGTTTAAGTCTTTTTTTAGATTCGATGTTATGTGATATTTAAAAGACCCTTATCTAAAATTTGCTTACGAGTTTCCTTGTCTTGTAAAGTTCGACAACCTTGGTTTGAAATCAACATAAAAAATGACTGGGCAACTCTCAATTCGACCACTTTTATGGGCACTAAGAGAGACTACCGGACCACATAGTTACATTCTAGTCGAGAAACTCATTGACCATGAATCTCTTCCATGGTCCTTTTGTAAAGGATGGACTTCTATCATACTATGGCAACAACGAGGAATTGCTTGGGACTCCACAACAAAAGTCGTAGACTTCAATATTACGACTATTATCCATAATACATTCCCTACCCAAGTTGTATATTTTGTATTGCAATATGATTTCTGAAATCCGTATCCACGTATCCAATTATTTGGCAACATTTTTCATAATAGCTATCACTAACCTCAAAAACACCTTCCCTTGATATCTCTTTAAACTGTTTGAGCATAACTCATGGCATCCTTGGTCTTAGATTAAAGATGTATTTAAATTTATTTCTTTGGTTTTGAATTATAAACGTTAGAAAATGTGTTACTTCTTTTCATTTCTTTAGATTATAATCGTGTTACTTCTTTTCATTTCTTTAGAATTTCTATTAAATTTCATTGTATTGAAAATTATAATAGTGCTTAACCTTAAGACTCCCTCATTAAAATCAAAATTAATTGTCCAGCATAGTATTCTCATGTTAATTTTTTTTGGATGATTATAGCATTATGACTCGGTCATCACCCCCCATGATCCACTTACACAATCGGAACTCATGCGACTCATGACACAATGTACCCGTTTAGCATGTATATGTAAACGAAACCATGTTATTTTTCAACAACTATTACGGATATTCAACAACAAGCAACAAGATGAATGGTCAAAGCTTTGGGCACATGATCACGAGGGATGCTTTATTTTTATATGTAATAAAAACACCACGATTTTTACTCCAAACATACGTTTTTGTCACCTTTTAGAGGAGCGGATGGACATCGTACATGGATATACTATAGAAGATGAATAATCTATAACGGATGAAGAATTTATAAATCGATTACGTTATCTTAGGACCAAATTATTCCCTGAGAAGATACTAATACTCGACCATACCCGCATCATTAGAAGGATGTAAACTTTATACAATTTTTTTTTTGTATTCATTTCTCTTTAAAACTCTCGACTTTGAAAGTGGTATTTCATTATATTTATGATCGTAGTAAATTGATTCTTCATTTTTCATAATTTTTTAAAACAATCAAATTTGCTTACAATGTATCCTCTATAACTTAGTGAATAATGTTTTCAATATTTTTATGAAAGTTTTATCTTTCAGACGGTGATTCAAACACTTTCCAAGTAAGCTGCTCATTTCTAACCTTACAAAAGTGATCATGTTTAAATATTCATTAATAATAAAACTTTAAGTTTTATTTCTTATAAAGTCATATTTAAATATAATCCTAGTTATGTTTGGAATAATAATTATATTTCTATCCGTTTGCATTCTTTCACATTTTTCTCAATGTAGAGTTTCATTGCAATCGAATATATAAGAAGGTACGACTCTCTACGCTTGAGTTTCGTGTTTATTATTTAAGTTTATTTAAAATTCAAAAGTAAATTAATCTTTCATCATTGAGACTTGTTTGCTTAATTAAGATTGTTAAAATTGTTACTAGTCATTCACATTCATATTTGCGCTTAAACTTTTGATATATTAAAAAATTAATTTTATCTACTCGGTTCATAATCTCACGTATCCTTGAGTGTCAAAATTCTTTTGACAGATAATTTCAATGACACCACAAAGATGGAGGTATGTATATGTATATATCTACTGCCTTTTATAAAACTTTTTTATAAATATTTTTATAATATTTTTTCAAACTTAGAACCTAAATAATAAACCATAGACTCAACATCAAGATTAGTTTAAGTTTAATAACTTAAATAAAATTTTTAGATAAAAAAATTTGTGTCAAAATTTAAGTTTCAAAGGAAAATGGCCACTCCGTCTCAAACTTCTATTATGAAAAGGAAGTGATGTATGGAATTAATTTGGTGGTATGGGATATCAGATTGGTTTCATACACTTACTCCAGACACATTTATGTCTTTTATATTTTTACCAGCTTATGTGTGTATGTACAACACGCCTATGTGGTATATGACACTTTGACTCATCTTACATACATTCATTTGATTGGTTCACTACATATGCTCAATCAAGGGAAATCATGAAGCCATTCTAGATCTAGTCTTTCACACCAATCATGAAGCCATTCTCTCATGCGCTTATACAACTGTATATCGGGGATGTCCGTATATGGCATGCTTTTGTGCCTCCACTGTTTGTTTCAGTTGGTTCATATATGGAGGGGTGATTTTCAGGGTACTTACACATGGCAAACATGTGTGGCTGCCTCCACTATTTGTTTTAGTTGATTTGTATGAAGGGGTGATTCCCAAGGTAGCCCGGCAAACATGTGGTTGTTATTTGATTATTTATGGGTTGTCTATATCTCAAGACGATGTTGGGAGGATTAATTGATGTATTTAATTAATTGTTTAACTAACATGGATAGCGTTTGAGTATAGCAATGAGAAATACGAGGGTACCGATTGAGTTGTCGCACTACATGAGATGTGTGAGGGTACTGATTGAGGTGTCCCACTATACGAGGGTGCCGATTGAGGTGTCGCACTACATGAGATGTGTGAGGGTACTGATTGAGGAGTCCCACTATACGAGGGTATCGATTGAGGTGTCGTATGGCTTGTGAATTGAGAGGTAGTATGAACATGATCATTTTTCTTTTGTATTAAACTTTTTGTACATGTTATTTTTTATTTGATAAAATCAATGTGATGATTATCAATTTTGGTGTCGCACGAGTTTTCTTGATTGGTATTCCATGTCCATAAGAACCTTTAAGCTATGCCTTTGTGGCTCTGAGTCATGTTCGGACCTCTGAGTTTACCTTGTAGGTTATGACATCAACAATCTTGTTCTCTTGGTATTTTTCTTACGCAGCTAAGGACCGTTGCTTCCTCAAACGGGAGGACTGTACAGGTATATATTTTATTATATTTTGAATGAATTAATAATCGTATAAAAATATATTTAATTTAATTTGTGCAAGATCTAGCATAATGGGATATGCAAGTGAGCACAAGATTAATATATATGTGTAAATGTGCACAGTCATTTTATGTAGCAAGGTCCACTAGTAATTTTACTTGGACAAAGATTTTTATATGTATAAACCTTAGGGATTTTTGTATGATTAAAAATATGTAAAGCAATACCCCAAAAGTGAGAAAAGCAAGCCCAATTTGTGCGCTCATCTATTCTTAGCTCCTTGGGCTATTTTTATGAATAAAATTCTCTACATACTCAAGTCGTGTAGAAGTGGAGCTACACGCTTAAGGGGGGATATTGCACCCAATCTGGTTTAATGTGTAGTATTCTCTATTCTTTACTTTTGATGGTGATGTTATTCTAATTATTTTGCCTTGTGTTATGCTAAATTATTTAATCATCAATTTCAATTCGAGTCTTTGTTTTAATTATGATATAATTTGTGAGATTTTTAATTAATTCTTCAAGAAGTATAAAAAGGTTTCCATGACCCTTTTTTTCCCCATCTTTTTTCCTTTGCCAATTATTGATTCCGTTATTTCTCATCTTGATGATCGAGGGCATTATGGGAGTTTATAAGTTTTGAAGTCTTCTGACTTTTTCACTTAGTATAGTGGGGGCTTAGCAGCATTTCTTCTCTAGCATCCAAAGAGGTTTTTGAGATTTTCATGTTAATATACTTCAATGAGGTTTACTTGTCTAGTCTCTTACCTTGTCCCTCTGATCAATTTAGTTGAAAAGTGTGCACCATGCCAGAACCAAGGGTAGTGCAGACTTTCCAATCTCATGTATTCTCCACCTTAAAGTGGTTTACTTGGTTAATCTTTACCCAATTCTTCTATAGGTGCTAGAATGGACTTGTGTATAAGCTAGAGCTCCCATGGACACATTAAAATTGTGGTATGATGGAAGATATCTAATGGGTTTTGTTTAGACAAAAGTCCTTACTTTCAGAGAGAATTATTGCAAGAATTTGTGTGCACATGTTAAAAAATATGCAAGGTGGCCTATTTATTATTATATTTTTATGCAGGGTTCTCAAATTATGCTTGGTGTGTTGGTTGGATTTTGGATGGAGAAAAAAAATGCCGTAAGTTGCGGTACCAAAGTTATTGCACACATCTAGCTTGTAGAGCTAACGTCTTGATGGAAGTAACCTTTCTCACCCTCATTTGATCTATATGAGCACACAACATAATCTAGTCTTTTGGTTTGTCATATGGTGTGCATAAAGGATGAAAAGAATATAAATTAGTAGTGGAAAAAGCCCTCTAGATTTATGTAGGCGTCAAATGTGTAATCTACACCATCCTCTAGGTAGTGTGCATGGTAGCCACTCTAGTAAGTGCTTGCCAAATTTGTTATAGGAATGTTGTTGATATATTTATGTTCTTATGTGTATGCGCATACAATGTTTGAAAAAACAAAGATGTTCTCTATGGTTAGTTGCATGTCATTAGTGCCAAATTTTCTAAAGCAAACATATCTGTGATGTACAATGAGTGTGGGTAGTAGTAGTAGAGTCCCACCAATGAGTGTGGTAGTCAAGGCTTACCTAAGAATGTGATTAGTTTGTCATTGTCTTCATAGCAACCTTCCCACAGAATGAGTTAAATATGAGCCATTGGTTTATTGCATGTTATAGCTACGATGCCTGGGGTTCTCAAAGGGATTTTCCAAAAATTGCTATCTTGTCGACTATTTTAGGAAGTCTTCATTATTGAGTACTAATGTTTTAAAGAGTTCTACTATTGATATCCATATTGTTAAAAATGGATTTGAAATATGTAGCATCTCAGGGCTACATTTCATAGCCTTTATAGAATAGAGTTGTACTCTAGATAGAACCAGTGGAATCACAAGTTTGTGATGACTGGTAATGAGATGGGTATACGTATGCCAACATGGGAGTGAACCTCAACATGTGTGGATTTTGGTAATGTGTATGTGTGTACATAGACACATATATATATGTATATATGTATAGATACCAACCATCTTCTTGGAAAGATGTATGGTAGCGACTCTAGGTGAGTGCTTGCCTGGAAGATTGCCTATTTTTTCCTTATTACATTGTTTTCCTTATGGTTCATTGTTGGGGCATATTCACAGTATGCTCTCGTTATCCTTGTGGTGCATTGATACTCCTTCGTCCTTGGTTAATGTGCTTTGGCACCTAACTATAAGCATTATACAATGTCGTTTCTTTTCTTAAGACTTCTTCATGGGCAGTTGTCCAAGATATAGTATAAACATGTACTGAGAGTGATTAAAGAAGTTATTCCTAAGGTTTGGAAGGAAGAACACCTAGTTTGTCCTTGGGCATTAATCTCTGTCATAGTGTTTTACACTCTTGGTGGGCAAGATGTGATGTAGGCAACACTTCTGTTAACCCACTCAGGTCACCTAATTCAAAGATCTTGGAGGTTGGGAGACTAGCGTACTTAAGGCTTTAACGAGTCTAAACAACTGGAACATACGTTTTGGTCCTTGTTGCAAGGACATAATGTGAACCTTGATTTTTGGTCATTGTAAGCATCGAATGTTAATCTTGGGCTAGAAAGGCTTTTTGGTGGAGAGTAGTGAATTTTTAGTGGATATATCTATTCCATAATAAATCCTTGCTAGATCAATTTTGGGAGTCCAAGTATAAGACATATGTAGTTAAAGTTATGGCCATGGCCCGTGGTTGTCAAGCTGTATTTAGTCAAAGTTATGGCCATGAAGCTATATTTAGTCAAAGTTATGGCCATGAATGGTCCATGGTTGTTAGCTATATTTAGTCAAAGCTTAATCCTTGTTAGAGAAATTTTGGGAGTCTAGGTGTAAGACATTTTTAGTCAAAGTTATGGCCATGGCCTATAGTTGTCAAGCTATATTTAGTCAAAGTTATGGTCATGGCCCATGGTTGTTAAGCTATATTTGGTCAAAGATTTGATTGTGGTGGTTGACGTTCAATTAGCCTCAAGTGTGTACCTAGCACCCACGTAGAAGTTTGTTTGGGAAAAAAACCAATTGTCTGTTTATTTGTTATGCATCATGAAGGCTTCTCTTTAATATTTTAGGTTGTTCAGAGGAGAAATTGTAAGGATTGGTTATTTCCATTACATTTAAAGAAAATGACATTGTGAATATTTATGTGTGCAATCATAAAGGTTTCTTTTAATTTTTATGTTGCTTGTGACATGGCTTTATGTGTACATTTTCTAGTGTTAATTGAGCTTACCACTTTCTTGGTTTAATATAGTTATTTTATTGTGCTACATTGTATACTCGATATTTTTTTAAAATACATAAAGAAATAATAATACAATTATTACTATTTTATCATGCTATATTGCATACTCGATATATATATATATATATATATATATATATATATATATATATATATATATATATATATATATATAAATTATTATTTTAAATGCTTAAAGTCTCTCATGTTCGTTTATGATGGCTTATCTTTCATGTGGTATATTTCAAGTGCAAACATTTGCTTTATGAAATGTTTTATTTGGCATGACCACTCAACGTGTGTGCATTCTATGCTTTATGATACAATAACTTCTAGTTGGCCCATTGCATGCAATGCTTCCAAAACTATAAGTACTTAGCAATGCGTTGGATTTGGAAGGTAAGATTGATAATATTAAAGATGTGAAAGAGACCCAAGAAGCACAAATAACCAAAGCTTATGTTAAATTAGCGATTGACATTATGAAGATAACTTATACAGCTGAGTCACTCTATTTGATCAGCCTTATTGTTGGGCTTTTTTCATGTCACCCATTATGGGGACGGAAACCCTTGATGGTTTGCCTAAAGAGCCGGCCCATTAAACACAAATGATCCACATTCTCTTTTGCAGCTCGAAAAATGAGACATGGGATATATGTAAAGGCCCTCAGCATCTCTATAATGCCAACATCTTTAAGCATGTAGTAAGGCATATTAATGAGTTGTGCTTGCATCATGTGATGTTTCCTTTCTTGCGTTCAATGGTGCACTTTTTATGTATAGACTACACTTTTTATATGTACAGACTAAAGGCTCACTATCTTTAATCTTGATGGAGACATGGGAGCATCCTTGTAATGATGTGTGCTTGCATCATCTAGTGTTCCTTTCTTGCATTCAGTGGTGCACTTTTTATGTATAGACTAGTAGGGGCTTTCTATCCTTGTAATGAGTTGTGCTTGCATCATCTGATGTTTGCTTTCTTGTGTTTAGTGGTGCATTTTTTATGTATAGACTAAGGGCTAGCTATCTTTAATGTTGATGAGACATGGGAGCTAACTATCTATGTATAGACTAAGGGCTAACTATCTTTAATGTTGATGAGACATGGGAGCATTCTTGTAATGAGTTGTGCTTGCATTATTTGGTGTTTCCTTTCTTGCATTCAGTGGTGCACTTTTTATGTATAGACTAGGGGCTCACTATCCTTAATCTTGATGAGACATGGGAGCATTCTTGTAATGATTGATTGTCTATGATGTTAATACTAGTGTTATTGATGTATATGTTTAGTCATTGTCAAGCATTCATATTGGGATTAATCGATGGATTTAAATTGGTTATGATAAGTAATGCACTTGAAATGTCTTTATCTAGGGGGTGAATAGTATGAGGTTACCGAGGACTGAGGTGTCACTCAGGATTAATCGATGGATTTAAATTGATTATGATAAGTAATGCACTTGAAATGCCTTTATCTGGGGGGGCTGGGGGGGGGGTGAACAGTGTGAGGTTATCGACAACTGAGGTGTCACTGAGGTGAGATGACTCATTGAGGTGTTTCATAGAGTATTTATATCTATTATGGTTTTAATTTACATTTTATTTTGGCTCATGCATATTAGCAGGTTATCGTTGTGTAGTTTTGTATATCGACACTTGCATTTATTTTGTGCAAAGTAGCAAAATATGATATTGCTAAGGTTGGTTATTAAAGTTGTATCAGATCCAATATTGGAGAAGGAAGCTATTATTAGCTCGTACTTTAATCAATTTTACTACCCATGTAAGGGAGTTGGAGCTCCTCACATTGGTGGGGCAGCCGGAGGGGGAGAGATTCTACCTTAAGCTTTGGTGTATGGTGTTCTTTGAAGTAATTTATGTATCATGGTTAAATCTTCATCTTTCAAAATGTTTCAATCCCTATCTAGATGTAATATTAGTGCAAAAAAGTAATACATTCATTCATCTTGCTTAGTCCTACATTATCCATTCTTCTTAATAGTAGTCTTGTTTTACAAAAGTCATTTTTTGTGGCTTTTAAAAGCTTACGTAAAAAACTCAACTCTCTTTATCTATATGTTTCAAAACATTTTTCTCTAAGAAAATAACTTAAATACAAAATAGTAATTAAAAAAATTTCAAGTATTAAGAAGTTCTAAAAGCATGGTTTTGCATTTAGGCCCTTTTTTTGTAAAATGGTTTTTAACCTCTACCTGGAAAAAATGCCTGAAATGAAAACTAAGCACGCTATATGTATAATTAGATATGTAATGTACATTCACCATTGGCATGTACCTTCCATCAATTAAAGGTGATTTTTAAACTTCTTAACAGCTTTGCAATTATATGATTTTTAACTCATTTTTATTTTTAAGAAATAAATTTATCACGTAACTCTTACCATATAAAGATGCATGCTAATCAAGCACACTTAAGCACTTTTATCTCTTTTTGAGTTTATTTACGCTTCTATTTAAGAGGCTTTCACTTTACACATGTTCATCCACCCCACCTTCTTTTCACTTGTACATAAACATTTAGCCTTATGGCATTTATTTATGGCTAGTGTTCTGTGTGAATTATACCCTTCAATTGCAAGCTTTGTTAGATCCTTGGAACTTCAATAGTTTTATATGTGATTGATTATCTTGTTGATTCATTTGCACGTTGGTTGTGAGTTATAGCACTCTCACTATCCCACTCTAGTTGATTTTCTATTTTTTAAAGTATCTTTGTTTTCTCAAGAGATAAAACAAGATTTGTCCTCTCCACCTTCCAAGGACCTAACATGTGTATTATCCTTGGATTCTCCTAGGCTCATATGCATGATAAAGTGAATTAAACGTAGTGTCTCCTACATCGTTATTGGGGCCACTACTCTTTTATAAAGAAACACAAACAAAACTTCTTTGAAGATTTTTAATACTTTAAAAGCACCATAAGAAATCTTTTTTTTTAAATGTCTACCATGGTAAGTGCTTCAATATCTTCCATTTTAGTGTGCTAGTAAGCACCATAAATTTACCACATAATCCTACATATAGTTGATAATGCGACAACAAATAAACCTTAAATCTTCAATAAAATACTTAGTATGAACCATGAGCTATCAACAGACTTCATATGTAGCCACACAAATTTTTTTACAATGAGAAACACTCACAAAGAACTTAATAATTTGTTATACGTTTTTCACAATATTTGAAATACTATTAAAAAATTAAAGAGTTATATAATCTTTTTTATATATAAAAATAATCATGTATTCATAACTTATTTAATTTAATCAAATAGACTTGGTCTCTATATATTAGTTGAATCATTGGGATTTTTTAGTAAAGAAAATAGAGGTTTATTTTGAATTGTGTTAATTGAGGTGCATGACTCATTTGGGAAGTGAACTTGCGTAGGCTAAGGACCCCTTCTTTTGGTCTTTTGAAAAGGGACCAAAGATATGTCACATTGAAAAAGTCATGCTATTGCTAATGCTAGTGACCATTCAGGCACCCTTGTTCCATTGGCCATCATTTATAACAAACCTACTTTAGATCTTTGTGTTGAGTACACTCAATTCAATGACTTAGTGCTTTTGCAAACCTTGAAGGTTGGACTGGCAAAATCAGTCGGGGCTTATGTCTCCAGGTCTGAAAAAAGTTTCTTTTATTATACTTTTGGTGGCTTTCCAAAATGACTCCTAAATGATGTAAATCCTATGTTAGATGTGAATATTCATGTTCCGTATGGGGGAGCATACTACAAATGTGGGTTTGAGCACTCACATAAGGACGGACCAAACAAAGTGACCATCTCCCCAATGAAAGAAGCATCATCCATGCACCTTAACTTGTTGATTGTATAAGTTGGATTCATTCAGATAGTTCCATTGAACGTTGTTAAGTGTACGAATTGGATTCATTCGCATAGCTCCATTGAACATTGTGACAAGTCTCAAGGCAAAGTCGAGGGATAGTGAGGAGGCATGATACACAAAAGCAATAAGCTCAAACTTTGAATTTGTAGAAACTAGGCCAAAAGACCAAGGCACAAGCCCTAAAGCTAGAGAAACCCCCAAGAACCAGAAGAAGATTGGAAACACATGTCTAGAAAAAGAAAACTTCTAAAAGCGCATGGAAATGTAGTATGCAATAGGTTATCCAAGAAAATATCTTCATAACAATAGGGAGTTGTTTAGATGAGAGCTTAAGGATGCTTCTCTTGGCGAGAAAATATGGAGTGGTTTATATGAAAGCCTTAAAGACGCCTCCCTTGGTGAGCCAATAGAAGATATCTCACTCAAGAAAACTCTTGATAAGGGAAAAGCCCTTATGGATCCTATTTAGCTCTCTAAAGCTTTAAAGAATACCCTAAAGTCGTGTTGGAGAAAGCAAAACAAAAGAAGCCCAAGATCTTGCAATGAAAACTATAGGTTGAATTAGAGAGCTAGTTCATGAATTTCTAGTTGTGCCTAAACCCAATGATGATTCCCAAACTAGTTATGAAGCCTAAGATGGAAGTTCTAGGTGTGCGTGATTCCCAAACTAGTTATGGAGCATAAGGCCTAAGAGCCATGCAAACTAGGCCAAAAGGATTAGAGGATACAATGTCCGATGAAGACACAGAGAAAGGCCGAACAACACATCATGTTCTTTGATGATGTCATCGATGATGACTATATTTCATCCTCATTAAACACCCCACCACATAGCAAGTCTAACAACCTTCTTGTCCTTTAAAGTCTTTTACAAGAAGTTCTCTTTTGCAAGGAAATTCAAAGTCCTTGGAGAGACTTGTCTCACTAGATGAATGGGAATTTAAGAGCCCAAATCAAAGAAAATAGAGCCTATGGTCTTCTTTTGAGCTTAATACTAAGCAAGGATTACCCAAAGTTCTTATGAAAAAACTAGGACACTACTTTGAGAGTGAGAGCATGAATGTCATGCTCCTCTATGTGTATGAAGTAAAATAGGTAACTACAATGTTGGATGGTAGTGCTAGATTCAACATAATCATCACTAAGAGTTGTTGGGAAACCTAACGCAACCTGGTACCACCACTAGTAGATACAAGCATAATGGTGAAGCTCATTGAAAGGAATACAACAAAAATAATGAGACTCCTTAAGGATGTAAAAATCAAGACCTTCAGGTTGAGTTTCCACCACGCCTTCGTGGTAATGAGTTTCCAACATGTAGAGGATCCTATAACATAATTCTCAAACATACAAGATGCAAGATTGGCACATGATTGGGATACCAATCATATCTATATTTGCAAGAAATTAGGGGAAATATGGAGTATAAAATGGGCTCTTTAGGATTAAATATCCTAAAGAGCCCATTTTATACCTTTGAGAGGGGAGAGAGAGAGAGAGAGAGAGAGAGAGAGAGAGAGAGAGAGAGAGAGAGAGAGAGAGAGAGAGAATGCACATTCTATAGGGCCTAAAGGAGGGGTATTTATTTCTTAACTCTTGCTTTGTCCTCCTAGTAAACCCAATCACATCACCTTTTTTTAATCAAGGAGCCCCACTAGTACCCTTAGGAGTCACATCCACCTTTTTGTTGGAAATAGGGTTACAAGAATGCACGCGCACGTACACGCATGCATGCACGTACACACACTCACACACATAGTGGAGAAGCTCAAGGAAGCACACAATGAGATGATAGATAAGATAATGAATGTGTGATGTATAAAGATGATATATAGATAATGAGTGTGTGCTGTACTGTGATGATAAGTATACCCCAAGATGGGTGTATACTAGCGCTCGGGAAAAAACCTCCTAAAGAGGGAAAAAGTGCCCCGACTGGTCCGTGTGTTCACACACCACTACCAAATATGGCTATAAATCTCCCCTGGAGGAGTGATGATGTGAACAAGGGGTGAGATGGCCTAAAAGAGGGAAAAAGTGCCCTGCCTGATCCTAGTGCGTTCCACACATCGCTACCAAATATGGCTATAAATCTCCCATGGAGTGATGACGTGAACAAGGGGTGAGCTGGCACTAGAAGTATAGAGATGTACCAGGCTCTTTGGACTGTGATAGGGAGCCCACACTAGTCCCCAAAGGGAAGTAAGTTTAAAGCTTTGTGAAAAGCTTCAAACTTCTCTCATGGGGGAGAGCTTCACAAGCAAATCTGCCAAGTTGTCCTGTGTTAGCACATACGACAAGACGATTTCCTCTACAAAGTATCTGCCCCTAACTTAATGATAGTGTACCTCAATGTGTTTTGTGCGAGCATAAAAAACTGGATTCCTCCAACTTCCATAGTGCTCTGACTGTTAGTCAAGGTGGTAGCGTGGTTGAGGACTCGCCAATAGCCAAATCAGCAACAATAAGATGCTTGAGCCAAACACACTCAACTATAGCTGTAAACGCTACCCTATACTTAGCTTCACAGCTAGAAGTGGCCACATTAGGTTGCTTCTTGGTGGTGAGCCATGATACATTAGGTTGCTTCTTGGTGTGGTGAGCCATGATATACATGAATCACCAAGGCGAAAGAAGAAAACACTTTATGGACACTCGTGTGTCATAACATCTAGCCCAGTCCAAGTCTGTAAATGCATGCAGTTGTGATTTACCCCCCTTAGGATAAAATAATCCAAAGTGCTTGGTGCCCTTTAGGTAACAGAATACCTGTTAGACTGCCAATGCTTTGTGCCTGGACTATGCATAAATCTACTCAATATTGAGACCACATACTGAATGGCAAGCTTGGTGTTGCACGTAAAGATAAGGCATCCAACATCTTCATGATACAAGCTAGCATCAAAAGGGTCACCTGCATCTTCAAGACTTAGTTGTAAACCCGACTCCATAGGTATAGCCACATTCTTTAAGATTGAACCTCTTTAACAATGCATCTATGTATTTCCTCTATAACATAATAATGCCATCATTGTGCTGCCAAAACCTCCATTGCGATCGATGGAGTTTGGAGTGCATACTCTCGAGCTTAGATAGAGTGGCGTCACATGGAGAACAAGATCCGCGCCCACTTGGCGTGCCTTTGTCCTAGGACAGATTGTGATTATATCCCGTCTAAACCCTCACCCAAGACTCTTTGAGTGGAGATTAGTTCCACTACTTCTGCCTCCCACACAGAGATTGATATGTGGATAGTCTTATGAACATTTAGGGTTTAGGGGAGCCTTAGTACTTTCAGAGACGAGGCGTTCTTAGAGGAGAGCTTGAGAGAGCTATAGTTTAGGGGAGCCTTAGTACTTTCAGAGACGAGGCATTCTTCGAGGAGAGCTTGAGAGAGCTATAGTTTAGGGGAGCCTTAGTACTTTCAGAGACGAGGCGTTTAAGCTTAGAGGAGAGCTTGAGAGAGCTATAGTTAGGGGACCTATAGACATTCTTTTCCTCCAGGAGCATCACCTTTGTGAGGAGCGCACTCGTCGACCTGCAAGAAAGATTTTACTAGGTAGGAGTCACACTTTCTAGTCTCCATCCTTCGGCCCGCCGTCAGGGATGTAGGGAGGAGTTTGCATTTTTGTCAGTGTGAGTAGCTTTGCCGGCAATGACAGGCTCAGGAGTCATAGTTCCGAGGTGAGCATAGTGGGTTACCATTTTAATTGGTGAGGATTGCATTAGCTTCCTCAATGTTTATGCTCCAAATGTCTTGCTGCATAGATCTCTCTTTCGGAGCACAGTTTGGTAGGCCCTTCCCCATGCAAACTTTTGGTGCATGGGTAGAGATTTTCATATGATAGAAGCAGCAGAGGATAGACTTGGAGAAGGCACGACCACAGTCTCAGGAGAAGAGTACTCTACCTAGGAGGAGATGATACTGGCAGCTAGGGGACAATACCCTTGGTATCTTCCAGAGTTTGGGCGCAGCCTTCGGAGCCTTAGCTGCTCAGTGATAGGATAGGAGGAGCACCGGTCCAACCTCTCCAGAGGAGATAGGATTTATGTTGATGAGTGGGCTTGTGGCCATGGGAGCCCTGTATCTTTGGCAGACACTTTTCTTTTTCAGATATAACGCCTCGGTTATTCTATCCTTGGAGGACCCTTGGAGGCAGGACATGCATGTGAGCTCTAGGATTCCGGATAGCCTCATTCAAGACCCTGAGATTTGCAACAGGATAGAGCAAATATGGGCAGGATTGGACTTTATTCCAGGCTTTGCTCATGCATAGTGGATGTGGGCTGGTGGGGGAGATCGACAGTTTCCTATAGGAGGCAACCAAGAGCAGTCTAGAGAGATTTTAGGAGTAGGAGAGGAGTCTGAGGAGGGGTATGGCTTCTTTACAGTGGCTTTAGGAGAGTTCCTTAGATAGCTCGTGGATTGAGAGTCAGATAGCCACCGCCCGCATGGAGATTAGATCCATAGGAAGAGAGGAGGGTGGAGTTCAGGTATCATGCCAACGCTTCCTTCTCTGGACACAGGCCAACAACAGAGTCATAGGAGATTTCTTTGAGATAGCTAGCCCCTACTAGAGGAGGAGAGATGGCATTTGCAGGTTGTGTGGCGGCCAGGATGGAACTGTGTTTCTAATCCCCCCCATGTGAGAGTCATCACCACGGATTTTTTTTGATCTCTTCTCACTGTTGGTGCCCCATTATCTCCCATGGGTGATGGACGCGTGTGAGAGAGTTTGGCGGCACATGAGAGAGGTAGTTCCCCACTCTCATCAGTCCTTCCTATTGACTCCATTTACTACTGAGGAGCTGGTAGAGGCATTAATGACACTTCCCAAGAGAAAATTCCCGGGGGTGGACGTCCGGTCTCTTTCTTTCTTCATCATTAGGACATGGAAGACAATCTTCGAGCTGCCTTTAATGAGATTATGCTCACAGGTGCCATGCCTGAGAGGCTCTCAGAGGGCTTGATACACTTGATTTCCAAGGAGGGTGGTGATAGAATTGGAGATTCAATAGTGGAGACCCATCACTCTTCTAGGGGGGCTGCCTATAAGATCTCGGCCAAGGTCATCACAACATGCGACTTTAGCCGTTCCTCTTAGACTTGATTCATGACACTCAAACATGCTTTGTTTAGGATTAGAGCATTCTGGACAACATCTTCACTTTTTGGAGGTGATCGCTTTGGCTAGGATGTGGCATCAGGACCTCATAGTGCTTCTTCTAGACTTTAAGAAAGCCTATGATAGGGTTGATTGGAGCTTTCTTGAGGGCACAATGAACAGGATGGGATTTTTTGTGGAGTGGATTCATGGGGTGTTAAGACTTTACTCAACCTCGCACAACCAAGTGTGGGTGATAGATTCCCCATTTCTCGATCGATACGGCAGGGATTTCCTTTGGCACCTGACCTCTTCCTTTTTGTCGCCAAGGCCATGAATTGTTTTCTATCTGCCGAGGAGACCGAGCTTCAGGGATTGCGTCTCCCCCTCTGCACTCAGGAGGAGTTGCTTAATTTAGACTTTGCACATGACATAGCAGCTTGATTCAGACTTTGCACATGACATAGCAGCTTACCTCAGGGGATGTGGGGAATCTCCAAAGATTCGTGGGGGCAATCGAGATCTTTTGTCATGCATCAGGAGCACATATCAATTGGCACAAGTCATGTGGTTTTTGTGTAGGCTTTACACCCGCCCTGACCTTATGCCCAATTGAGGCTTTTCGGTGGATCGTGAGGGTCACTCCTTTTTGTTGTCTTGGATGCCAAGTGGGCATTGATATCTCTCATGTGTAGTAGCTCACCCCTCTTCATCCGAGTATTTGGAAGAAGCTTATATACTAGAGTTCTACGAGGCTCTCCTTAGCAGGTAGAGTGGTGGTGGCAAACAAGGTTCTTCTTGCCCCACCATGTGGTATATCACTTCATGTTGGGACTTCTCTTGAGCATGTATTAGCCATGTACAACGGTTGATCCGGAGCTTCTTATGGGCTAGCAAGTGAGACAGGATGCCTGCTAGGGCCAAGGTGGCATGGAGGGTGATTATTCAGTGATGTAGAGGGGGGTTTGGCATCATCGACCCTGCTATTCAGAGCTGTGTCCCTGATGGGCAAGCTGATTGTTAGAGGATTCCTTCCCAGTGGTGAGCGGTGTGGAAGGACTTCTTCTTGGCCTCGATTTCAGCCCCGCACCTCGAGTCTACTAGGGGCCCCTTGGCAGCAGAGTACTAGAAGGATCTTCATAGAGATGAGGGCCCATGGTTTTAGTCTAGCTTTTGAGGACAGATTTGTAGCCAATTTACTTTATGCTTGGGATCTCGGCCGGCCCTTAGATTGATTACTCTGGTAGCCTCAGAGGAGCGGCTTCGAAAGCCTTTAGTTTACCGAGTGGCCACATGTTGGGGGCCTGGCCTCATGTATCATGGGGAGCATTGATGGAGGAGAGGACCTGCCAGGTCTCTTGGAGATTGGATCGCACACTGAGAGTTCCCAAGAGGCATGGGAGAGAGACCTGATAGGGATATGGGGTAGAGACAAAATTAGCATATGACATCGACTTAGCTATTCCACAGGAGTGGTTAACTCCTCTCCCAAACCCGACTCCCCCAGTATGGTTAGACGTGTTTATCAAGCATGCTATTATTGTTGGAAGTCCATGGAGTGGATGAGGGCATGGTCTGCTCACCTTTTCTATTGGATCACATGGCAAGTTAGAGAGATCCAAGATCCCCTAGAGGATTTCAATGGCTGCACCTTATAGAGAGTGAGGGTGATTGGATTTTAGGAACGGGAGTGGTAGATAGACCCACCACCACATCGACCAAGGTGGCCAGGGAGTGATTTTGACAACTATGGATATGGGAGTGCCGACCTCTCACGCACCTTCAGTGGGACCCAAGGGAGTGGACTTGACATGACCCCGCTAATTGAGAGGAGACTCTAGATGCCCCTTTCTTTGCATATACAGCATGGCTAGGCCACAAGATCCAGATGCCTGAGGCTGATGGCACCCCGACAGAGCAGCAGTGCACTGGTAAAAGCACAAGGCCTCTCACAATGTTTCCTCTCAGATTTTTGGAAGAGGCTTTGCGATAGTTTTCAGCCTAGAATGATCACCCTCTTTCTTTGCCTGTTGACACACATGAGCTTGGTGGTTAGCACTTGGTTGGCAGTTGGAGGTTAGCTAGCTACTTGCCTGAGGTGTGGCCATCCCCAAGAGTCTCAGCGATATTGTCTTTAGGATTGCCCGATGGCACAACAGGTTTGGCGGTGGATTCTCCGCATCTTCACTATGGATAAGGCCTCGACTTGGATCATCACATGGGGCACCATCTCGCTTGGGCCATAGAGGCTATGGTGGTCAAATCTTATGAGGAGGATGGTAGAGGTCTAGCTCTTCAGGTCTCTCACCATAGCATTTTAGTAGTACCAATCATCACTGCCCCACCTACAGAGACCACTGGGCGACAGGTTCATGCCAGAGATGGGAGATTTATAGCAGCATTCTAGCTTGGCATATATGGTAGGCTTGATGCAGCAAAACCATTGAGGGCACCCATACTCTGTCACATCAGAGCCTATTTAGGAGCATTTGGCTTGATATCATACCCTCCGTGTGGCTAGTGAGGGAAGTTGCAGGGTGGATCTGACGAAGAAGAATTTTCAATGGAGTTGTTATGACTGTGAGACAAGAAGGATCACAATGTCAAAGACTATAGAAAGAAGTAGGCTAACGAGAAGAACAACACCCTGAAGTTTGAGTATGATGTAAGCATGATGTCACCCCATGACACCATCATATGACATCATCGTATGATGTCACCCATGATATCACCTAGATGCTCCCTTTCACCTATAAAAGGAGCCTAAAACAAACAATTCTTCTGAGACAGTGATTGTCCCACCATTTACAATAGTGAGCACAACCTTACTAACTCTTTTCACTAGATATAAGAAGTTTTTTGCACATGTGAATGTTCCTCCTTGAGGAGTAAAAGGGGGGAAAATAAATCATGCTGAGAAGTAATGTGCTTGGGAAAGATCAATAATGGGATATACTTAGATAGGGAGAGAGGAAGAGGGTTCAAAACTAATGAAAGCAAAGAAGAAGATGTTGTTAGAGAGAGAGAGAGAGAGAGAGAGAGAGAGAGAGAGAGAGAGAGAGAGAGAGAGAGAGAGAGAGAGAGCGAGAGAGATTACAAAACCAATAAAAGCAAAGAAGTTAAGGAACCATTGGTCGCCATTTATATTGTGGTGATGTGTGGACATAAGCTACTAATGGGATAGGGGCACTTTTTCCTCCTTTTAGTAGGATTTTTTCCCCGAGAGTGTGTACACACTCTTATGAGTGTGTGTAAGTGACCTTATCATGTCACGTTACTTGTACTTTACTCATTCATTATTCTACTTTGAATGTTATGCTTCTCTCTATCTCTCCTTGCATGTAACATTTGTGTCTATTTTGCTACCTTTGTCTCCAGTCTAGTAAGGTATTAAAAAAGGTTCGCTTAGCCCTCACCCTCTTTTCATCTTCTCCTCAAGCTGCTCTTTTGATTATTTCAAATTGATCTATCCTCTTAGTTGGAGAAGTTATACCCTATAGTATGCTGCTAACTATGTTAACTAAGTTTTACGCATTTTGGGGCATTTTGAGCTTGTAATCGCGGGAGGATTCTGAACTCACATGTTGTGAGGTTTCCGTAGACATCCCAGGGGAGAGTTAGTTCAAACTGCCTTTGTTTGGTATTAGGTTTTGTGCACTATAAAAATGTACATTTGGTGTACAAACAGGGTTGTCGTCATTCATTGACATCGCATCTTCGAGCTCATCATCATCAACAACTTCGATAGGGTCACCATCATTGTCATTGATTTCTACATTCCTGCTCTATAGTAACATTTCTACACTCTACACACTGTCATTTTTTATACACTTTGTAGGTTTCTTCATCTCGTCACAATGATCTACTAGTAGCCATCTTGGTTGCATTTAGTGGACATTGAAATTATTTATAGATAGTTGAGACATTTGCATTTTGTGTTAGAGAATAATTTGTAGACTAAAATGGCAAGTAGTGATATATTTGGGATGCTTTCTGCTAAGGATAAGCTTAATACCTATTGTGGTCCTATATGATGCATCATGGATTGGTTGCCAAAGTGATTTACAATGTTGTTATTGGCATTGAGGCATGCTCTATCTTATGAGTGTAGGATAATACAAGTCCTTTGGATGGTGATACTAGTTCAGATGTAATTGTGGCATCTACCTCTGCACTCCCATAGTGGAACAAGCTAGGTGGGATGGTAGGGATGCATAGGCACATGCATTAGTAGCACTTTCCTTGAAAAGAAGTATTATTACTCATATTCGCTCATGTAAAACTTCCAAGAAGGCTTGGGATGCACTTCTAGTGTGCTTTACTGAGTGCATAATAGGAATGAGTGGCCTACTTGCACAAGCAGCTAGAGTCTAAGCATATGAATGAGCAAGACTTAATAGATGAGTTTCTCACATTGATGAGGCCTATCCAAACAGTTCATTAGTGTCTACGGTTCTACAGTTTAACCATATTCGTACGAGGGTTTGCATCCACACCTTGTCTCATGATAAAGGGCAACCCCAATGCCTTTACGTTTGCCCTTACGTTCGATGAGTTGGTTATAGTGCTCTTAAAAGGAGAGCAATCCTCATAAAATTAAATAAGTATATGCGTGGGAGATCAGGCATTCACTACTAATGTGACGATTGATGTGGGTAGCTTACAAGCTAAAGGCTAAATCAACTCAGTCTTCTAGCAACAATAAGGATGCTAAGAAGGGGGGTAATAAGCCTAAGGCAAATGCAACTATTATCAAAAACTAGGTCATAATACCAATGAATGTAGAAAAAGGCTAGAGAAGGAGAAGAAGAAAGATTCATGCATGTATGTTGAGAAGGGGGGTAATAAGCCTAAGGCAAATGCAACTATTATCAAAAACTAAGTCATTATACCAATGAATGTAGAAAAAGGCTAGAGAAGGAGAAGAAGAAAGATTCAGGCATGTCTGTGGATGCATTAGCACCATGTGCTAAAATGGAGTCAATAAACTATGCACATAACTAAACACATGATGAGTAGGCATTCATTATGCACATGATGATTAGGCATTCATTGTGCACTGACCCTTCTGCCTATGATGTATACATGCTAGTGATAGATCAGCATGTCTAGTATTTTAATAGTGGTGTTAGAGAATAGTTCTCCTCATACTCTTTCTCATCCTCCTCCTCCTTCTTACATTGTTACTTTTATGCGTACTTATTTTCTTATCCTCCTTTTCTTCTTATTCTTGTGTACTTATTTTCTTATCCTCTTCTTATTCTTATTCTTATGTACGTATTTTCTCATTCTCATCTTATTATCTCTTTCTCTCTCACCCAAATACTTACACTATCCTCCCCTTCTTCTTCTTCTTCTTCTACTCCTCTCTCTCTCTCTCTCTCTCTCTCTCTCTCTCTCTCTCTCTCTCTCTCTCTCTCTCTCTCTCTCTCTCTCTCTCTCTCTCTCTCTCTCTCTCCCCCCTATATATATATATATATATATATATATATATATATATATATATATATATATGGTCAGGAGAAGGGCTTAATTTTGTGTGAGAGGGCCATGGTAAAACCTCCATGCTCTTATCTTCCCCAATATCCACATTTTCTTTCGAAAAGATAAAAAAATAACTGCCTTTCATAAAAATGATCATAGCTTTTGATTTAGAGATCAAAACAACGATCGAATTTCATCATTACGAGGATAAACATTACAATGTGCACAATAAGCTCTACAATATAAGCACAAAAATGAGAGGATGTGTTATTGTTTTATCTACAAAAGATGTATGAGAGAGAGAGAGAGAGAGAGAGAGAGAGAGAGAGAGAGAGAGAGAGAGAGAGAGAGAGAGAGAGAGAGGTTTATAATGAGACACATGAAGATAAAGAGTGAGGGAGGGGAGGATGAAGGCTTGTAAACCAATTTAAAATATAGAATAAAAAGATGTGAGTAGACAGAGAGAGAGAGAGAGACAGAGAGAGAGAGAGAAGAGAAGATGAAGAAGAAGAAGAAGAAGAAGAAGAAGAAGAAGAAGAAGAAGAAGAAGAAGAAGTACAATAAGAGGTCGATAAAAAAGTATAAGATGAGAGAGAGAGAGAGAGAGAGAGAGAGAGAGAGAGAGAGAGAGAGAGAGAGAGAGAGAGAGAGAGAGAGAGAGAGAGAGAGGAATATGAGGTCAATAAAAAAGTATAAGATGAGAGAGAGAGAGAGAGAGAGAGAGAGAGAGAGAGAGAGAGAGAGAGAGAGAGAGAGAGAGAGAGAGAAGAAGAAGAAGAAGAAGAAGAAGAAGAAGAAGAATAAAAATAATAATAAGAAGAAGAAGAAGAATAAAAATAATAAGAAGACAAGGATGAGAAAAGAGAGAGAAGAAGAAGAAGGAAAATAAGAGGAAGAGGAGGGTGAAAAAAAGTCAATAATGGGAAACACATAGATAGGGAGGGAGGGAGAGAGGGTTCAAAACTTATAAAACAAAAGCTGAAGGGAGAGAGAGAGAGAGAGAGA
>NC_141105.1:14489999-14634999 GCF_041138505.1 Cibotium barometz | reverse complement strand
CTTCTTGAAATGAAAAATCTTTGCGCTTCCTATTTGCTTAACATGTATACTTCTCTTGAGCTCTTTGAATACAATCACGCACTTCAGATAGAATGCGATCAAAGTCTCTAACATATTGGTCGGCGGCTGCTTCAATCTTATGAGAGAGTCTAGTAGCCGGAATAGGCAATGCTCTTCCATAGATGATCTCAAATGGTGCTCGACCAGTAGCAGTATGAGGAGTATTATTATAAGCAAATTGGAGTAGGTGTATGTACTTATCCCATGCACTAGGTTGCTGGGAAACATAGGCTTTAAGCATATCTAAGATAGTGCTATTTGTAACTTCAGTCTGTCCATTCGATTCCGGATGGAATGCCGTGGAAAAATCTAACTTAGTGCCCAAGTTTGAGAAAAGAGCGACCCAAAAGTGACTACAAAATTTAGAATCTCTATCAGAAACTATCACTTTGGATAGACCATGATGAACAAAAATTTGCTTAACAAATATGTTCGCGGCTTGCTGAGAAGTTAGTGTCTTTTTACATGGAATGAAATAGGCTTGCTTACTAAATCTGTCCACTATTGTCCAAATCATGTCATGGTGACTGGAACTAGTAGGGAAGCCAGTAATGAAGTCCATAGACACTTGTTCCCATGGTCTATCAGGAATAGGTAGAGGCATAAGCAATCCTAAAGCTTTGCCTTTGTAGCTTTTGATTGTTTGACAAATGTTACATTCAGCTACAAACTTAGCTACATCATTCTTCAAATGGGGCCAATAGAATTCTCGAGAAACTACTTGAAGTGTTGCGGACACTCCTCTATGTCCCACAAATGGTGGTTGGTGCATCTCTTCCAAGACAAGCTGTCTGTAAGGTTGAGTAACACATAATCTCTTCTCAAAGAAAAGATAGCCATCATTATGAGAATAACTTCCTTGAGGTGTCCAATTGTTTTCACGCAATTTGATCCATATTTGAGAAAAATCTGGATCAACTTCATAAGTTTCTTTCATGAGGACAAATGGTTCACTTTCAATTATAGAAATGTTGTTGATATTTGGTCGTCGACTCAAAGCATCGGCAACAACATTTTCTTTTCCAGGTTGATATTGAATCATAGGTTGGAAACTTTGAATGAAAGCTGCCCATTTGATATGCCTATCTGAAATAAGAGGTTGCGTAAGCAAATGCCTAATGCTTTGTTGGTCTGTCTTGATAAGAAATTCAGAGCCCATTAGGTAATGCTTCCAGATTTTCAAAGCATGCACTACTACCGCTAATTCCTTATCATAAGTGCTATAATTTTGCTCTGCAGGCTTAAGCTTTCTACTTTGATATGCAATAGGATGGTTGTCTTGCATAAGAACAGCTCCAAATCCTTTGCCACTAGCATCAGTCTCACTACTATAAAGAATGGTCTTTGGAAATCAGGTAGTGTTAGAACTGGTGCTTGTGTTAAAGCATTCTTGAGTGTTGCAAAAGATTTATCTTGCTTATCAATCCAATTGAAATTTGTAGTTTTCTTAAGGAGTTCAGTCAAAGGATTGGCAATACAAGCAAAATTCTTGACGAACTTCCTATAATAACTACATAAGCCAAGAAAAGATCTAAGATCATGTATGTTTCTAGGCGTAGGCCAAGAAGCAATACACTCAATTTTCTTAGGATCTACACGAATCCCTTCGGGGCCGACACTATATGACCTAAGTATTCAATCTCTTCTTGAAAGAAATAACTTTTTTCAGGATTGACATACAATTCATTTTCTCTCAAAAGATTGAACACTTGTTCTAAGTGTTGTTTATGTTCTTGTCGATCCTTGTTGAAAACAAGAATGTCATCAAAGAACACTATAACAAAACTTTGAAACTTAAGGAATATAGGATTCATCATACGGCTGAAAGTAGCTGGAGCATTGGTCAAACCAAATGGCATAACCAAAAACTCATAATGACCAGTTTGGGTTCTAAAAGCTGTCTTGAAAATGTCAGATTGAGTCATATGGACTTGATGATACCCAGACTTTAGGTCAATCTTACTAAAGACCTTTGATCCTCTAAGCTTATCAAGAAGATCATCTACCCTAGGAATAGGATATCTGTTCTTGACAGTAATCTTATTCAATGCACGATAGTCTACACACATTCGGTAAGTTCCGTTCTTCTTCTTAACAAGAAGTACTGCAGCTCCAAAAGGTGAACTACTAGGTCGAATAAGGCCTCTCTCTAGCAAGTCTTCTATTTGGCTTTGGATTTCTCTTTGCTCTAAATTGTTGACTCTATAGGGAGCTTTACAAGGCGGGGAATTTCCAGGCAATAAGTCAATGCTATGATCCTCTGGCCTAGACTTAGGTAATCCTGGAGGCAGATCTTCCATGAAACAGTCACTAAATTTGGAGATAAAAGAATCAAACTTTGGTTTTTTGGATGTGTCCAACTCAGCATCAAGCTGGTTAACCCATACCATATAAGTCTTGTCTTTTTTTCTTAGAGCTCTCTTTGCTTGAGTGTGACTCAACAAAGGACTCATTTCTCCTTTGACTTGACACTGGGGAGGATAATATTTTCATTGTCCTTCCTTAGAGAAATGCTATGAGTGTCATAGTCAATAATAGGATTGTATTTGTGTCTCCAAGGCATACCCAAAATTATATCTACCCCTTGTAAAGTTGCAACTAAGAAATCTCTCTTTTCTGTTAAAGGTTTGATGCATAAATCCAAATCTTTCACTACTTGCATGCAATTATACTTTGTTCCAGTAATGCTGCTTTGACTTTATAGTGCGTAGGTGAAGAATGAAGATTTAGCACTCTAAGTACCTTTTGAGAAATGAAATCATGAGTACTACCATCATCATGCAAAATAAGAACTTCATGTCCATTTATCGTTTCTTTTATTTTAAGCAAAGAATGAACATGAGGTTTACCTTCTTGTTCTGAGTAATCTGGATCGGAATTACCCTCTTGCTTGAATGATTCTTCTTCATTGTCGTCTTCTTCAATCATGTTGACTCGAGCTGCTGCTGCTGGTGTTGAATTCTTGGTACGCTCCGGACAATTCGGTGCTATGTGACCTTCTTTGTGACACTTGAAACATTTGATAGGAGATGTCTTCGGTTTGCCACCATTGACTTTCTTATTGGTACTCATGTTGCCTTTAGCCTTGTCCTTGCCTTTGTCATAACCTGGTTTATACATCTTCTTTGAAGCATAAAAAGATTTAGTAAATGATTTAGAAGAAGTACCCTCATGTGCTTTAATCTCTTTAGGAAAACCATTTTTACGTTCTGAATTAGTTGCCAAAGATATTGCAAAAGATAGTGAATGAGGTCGAAACATATTCACATCGGCCCTAATGGTAGATCTAAGGCCTGATATGAACTTCCTTTTTTGATCCTTCTCGCTAACTCTATCCACAACCTGCACCTGTAATAAAGTATTCCAGAACTTTTCTACATACTGTGACATAGTTTCCTTTTCCAATTGATGTAAAGTGTCCCATTGGTGCCTAACTTTGGACTTGAATTGTGAGGGTAAAAAGCTGCACTGTCTACCATATGATTGACTGCACATTTAATCTTATCTTTCTCTGAAAATTTTTCTCCAGAAAAATAGTCATCTAGTTGACTAAGCCAAGCTAAAATGACCCTAGCATCCTTCTTTCCATCATAATTTTGAAATGTGAAAGCTTTCCGACTAATCTTGGATTCTTTTTGTGACCTTTGTGCTTGCAATGTAGCATTTACAGCCCTTTGAATAGTGTCATCTTCGCCATCAAAAGATAGCGAAGAGTCACGCTTTCGTCTCTACGATTTGAGAGCTGTCTCTCCAATTCAATACGCTTCTCTCTTTCTTCTACAATTTGATGTTGTAAAGAAAGGAGTTGCTCTTGAATTGATGGCGAGATAGGCAAATCGGCCATAGTGCTTGTGCAAATGATGTAGATAAATAAAATTTTACTTTATTTGATGTAAATAAATAAAGCAAAAATGAGTACTTATCTTATTTTTCTCCCGCAATTCGATCTTGGTTGAAGCTGAACAAGACGTTGTTCAATGGCTGAATTGAATTCTCATCGCCTCAAACAAATCCCGAACGATTCCGCGTGATTCAAGAGTCTTGGGCTAGTCGAATTGTTGATGAAATAATTTTTCTACACTTTGAAACCTACTGAAACAGTCCTGTAAACCTTGCCCAAACTTTGTAATATTTTTTTGAAATTTTTAAAATTTTTCAGAAGTAATTTCGGAATTTTCTGGCCTTTTCTAGGCAATTTTGAAGCTTTTTAAAACCTGTAAATCACTTTTTTGCACCCAAAAATTTTCAGAATTGGAAAACCTTTGAATTTCTCCTCAAATTTGGAAATTAGGAAAAGTAGAGGTTCAAAAAGTGATGTGACTTGCATGGGGATTGGGAAAAGTGAGAGTAGATTAGGATTAAGAAAAAAAATTAGATTATGGAGTAATTAGCTCTTTGAGCTCTTCTTTTTTTTAATTTTCCCTCTCCACGCTTTTTGCGCCGGCAGGCTGCCGCCGTGCGCCTCCTTGTCCAAAAGATTGTTGAGAATTTTAAGATGGCTTTTACACGTTTTATTTGCTCCGTCCATTATAGATTTGCTCAACCTTGAAGCTTTCTGATTTCTAAGAGTTGCCCATGAGGTTTTTGGCTATGAGGATTTCATCCATACGGTCAGATTTTGATTTCACAGAGTATTTGGAAAAACCACTTTTTGATAAAGAGGGATGGTTTTGCAGGGTGGTGAGTGGGTTTGAGAGTAGATCTAGTTTTGAATCTTTGACCTTTGGGTAAAGACCTGCAAAACACCCTTCTGTCCATTGGATAAATTCCTGCACTTTCTTGATTTTTGAGAAGTTGAAGCCCTTTCCTACCTTCTCCACAAATCTCCTAGCCCAAGCTCTGATACCACTGCAACCGGAATCTTATTCTAGGAATTGATTGTGGAAAGTAGAGAATTAATTCAATCATAAAAACCATTGCTTGTAAGCTTCAACTAAATCAAATCAATTGAAAAATTAAACACTTAAACAAAAATACTTAGCTCCAAAAAGACCATATTGGGTGCAATCTTCCCCCCTCTTGTGCGTGGCCTCTCCCCACACAAGAGTAGTATTAGCTTTCCTTTTCACCAAAATTAGGCCATAGCCCCCAAAATACAAGATGTATGTGCTTTTTAGAGAGCACGGCACTCTTCTTTAACAAAAATAGAGTGTCAAATTGGGACTAGGGTAAAGCCATAGGCTTTAATAAATTCCACATAAATAAATGTATCTTTCCTAAAGTTCAAAATGGAAAAATCATTTAATAAGATTACAAGCTACTATGCTTGCCAAAAATGAAATGTGATGATCCAAGACATTTCTTCCAAAGTAAACTCTTCAATTCCCATAGTCTTCATCACCTGAAAATATAAGCCTAATTAATTATTAAATTAATCCCACAAATATTAAACAGGCACAAATCATCACCAACTCATGACTACCAAGCGTAAGTATCCCAGGAATCACCCTGCCATACAAACCTAACTAAAATAATCATAGGTGGCCTCAAACATATGTCATATACCGCACGTATTAATATTTATAGTGGTATCACCCACGATATTAACCTAGCCGGCATGACACAAGAGTAATCTAGGCGTCACGCAAGAGTAATCTAGGCGTCCCCAAATTAGTCAAGAGGGGATAAATAATATTTTTCTAGAGGACTTAAAATATATTCTCATGACACATACACACACATGCACACACACGCACACATGCACACACTCCCTCTCTCTTCTTACACTCTCCCACACATAGAAGGGCTCTCTCTCTCTCTCTCTCTCTCTCTCTCTCTTTTAATCTCTCTCTCTCTCTCTCACTTACACTCTCTCTCTCTCTCTCTCTCTCTCATGCACACATACACATATGTAAATATATAGTATATACAATATTATGTTTTAGATACAGAAACCTATACATAGACACATATTCTTATACATATATACATGTATAAGAATATATACATGTATTTAAAAATATAAATACAAACATCAACATAATTTAATTAATTTTGATTAAATTTTAATATGCGGAGATGGGTGATAAGTTGTGGTCACTTTTAAATATATAGATAGATATATCATACACACATCTAAACACACACACACACACACACACACACACACACATATATATATATATATATATATATATACATATATATACATATACACACACATATATATACATACATACATACATACATATATATATATATATATATATATATATATATATATACACACGGGGGCCTCACGGGCCTTTAGGATCAAGGGAAGAACGAGAGAGAAAGATATAATATATATATATATATATATATATATATATATATATATATATATATATAGAGAGAGAGAGAGAGAGAGAGAGAGAGAGAGAGAGAGGCTTGACTTAATTAATGTCTAGAGAGGCCAAATATGACTTATGAAACCAATTACAAAGTGTAGAACAAATAAGACGTCCGTGCATGAAATTATATATATATATATATATATATATATATATATATATATATATATATATATATATATATATATATATATAGAGAGAGAGAGAGAGAGAGAGAGAGAGAGAGAGAGAGAGGCTTGAGTTAATTAATGTCTAGAGAGGCCAAATATGATTTATGGAACCAATTACAAAGTGTAGACCAAATAAGACATCCTTGCATGAAATTATACCAAAAAATTTTACATAAAATTCAATAGTGGTGGTTTCTCATATGCTAATACAATAGCACATTGATCAAAGACTAAGATTCTATCAAATTTTTTGTGTAAAACTCTTAAATTAGAGCTCCCCTTGCATGTTGATCTTACCTTCTCTAATTTAGTTGTGCTCCCTTTTGCTCATAGCTTCAAAGCTCTAGAGGTAGCTTAGGTTTGCAATGTTGTCTTCTTTATTGTAGGAAGTGATGACTATGCATACTTATTTAACTTGGATGAAACATGTGTCTTTTACGTTCCAATTGATTGTTGGTGTAGCATTGATCCTTTTGACCATTTCTCTTTGATCCTTTTGATAATTTCTCTTTGTTTGTGTAAGCATTGATCCTTTTGAATTTCTCTTTGAAGCTATCTTCTCTACTATACCACCCCTCAAGAGGTAGTCCTATAGAGATTTTAAGAGCCAAAGACTCCCTACACTTGTGTCCCTTTAAAACACACAATTATATCTTCATATGCGCACCTTCTACACACATCTAAACAGTATATCTTCATATGCACACCTTCTACACACCTCTAAACACTCCCTACAAAACCTTCACACATCTTCTACATTTGCATCGTTGCATATGTGTACACTTTTTGTCCATAACTTTGCACACCTCTATACCTTTGCATCTTTGCATATGTGTACACTTTTTGTCCATAACTTTGCACACCTCTATACCTTTGCATATTTCTACATATAAATTTACACACCTCTATACCTTTTCATATTTCTACACATATTCTACATATCTTCTTCATGTGTCTACACCTTTGAAATACTTGTGCACTTCCTCTACATAATTATGCACATAGCGATGCATCTATAGATCCTCAACATAACTCTACACACTTCTATATCTCTACAAAACTCTTTTTCTCTCACTTTTACACTCCTCTAACCTTCTTTGCAAATATTTACCTACCTCTATACACCTTTCTACATTACCGTAGCTCTCTTTCTATAGTCGCTCGCTCCTTTTTCTTCTTTGCACACCCACACAAACGTTTTTTTATCTCATATCCCATATAAATCTCCGTGCCTTGGTCTTATATATGTAGATCCTAACAAACCCCAAGGCTCGAAATCCCATCATGCAAATCTATCAAACCCCAAGGCTTAAAATCCTATCATGCAAACACATGCAAGAAGACGTAGCTCCCATAGCTTTATGCAATCTCGTGCAAGACTTCCTTCCAAGAAAAGCATGATTCTTCAAAATTGGAAAAAACCCTAGCATGGCATGAGTAAGAATATCCACCTTACCTTATTTACTAATTAACTTTGTGGACTCCTTGGATGTTAAAGATTGAGTCCACATTGCACTCTCATCCGTTAATTGTTCCCCCATGCATACACATCAATGGGCCCTCTCTAACTGGCTTGTCCAGACCAACATTCAAGCTCACAACTTCAAATGATGATCTGTACACCAAGGTATCACCTATCCTTCGGATAACTTGTCCTAGCTCTTAGGGTCATGAATTTCTCACCTCCTTAATTGGGATTCATTATGCTCAATGATAAATTGTAGGTAACATTACCTCAATTGGGACTCAAATTTCCAAGTGCCATCATGCATCACAAAGGATGGACAAAGGACGGCCACTCGTGGTTGCCAAAAAATTCTCAAAGGTTTTGATTTCTCAATTGCTTCTGTCATTGCTTGTAAGTATCCTATGTGATCACCTTAATCATGCTCTTGCAAAGAATCAATCCATCAACCAAGTTATCCCCATTATGAAGAAATCACTCTACCTTACTAACATGAAATGTTGGGGCATATGAAATCCTTATGGGGATTCCATCTTGTATGCCACATCTCCAACTCATTTTGATATGGCCACACCGTCCGCAATATCTTGGTGCTAACTTGACAATCTTGCCAAAATGTAAAGATAGCACTATGTGTCTACTATGGTAGCCTAATTATTCCTTTATCTTTGAGACCTTCTTTTATAGGTTCCCTATAAAGATGGGGTCCTCAATTACTCCTATGTCTTTGAGATCTTCTTTTACAGGTTCCCTATCAAGATGGGGTCACCGATGAATCCTTGTGGTGATCCCAACTTGTATGCCAAATCTTTAATATCGTCCACACCATCCACAATATCTTGGTGCTAACTTAACAATCTTGCTAGCATTAACTTTTTTTATTTTGAGGGGTACCAAGAGAAATAATTTCTCCCTCTCTTTAAAAGAACAAAATATGTGTTTGCGATTAGAAAGCATAGTTGTTCTTAGCCATAGCCGAATGGATCTACAAAGGATGAGGAATATCAACATTTGTTGCATCTTAGAAAGAAATTTCATAGCACTGGGGTTTTTTCTATGGTAATGCAATTATTCCTATGTCTCTTAGATCTTATTTTAATGGTTCCCTATCAAGATAAGGTCTTCCACATAAAGGACTGTGGGTACCTTGCTGAAAGAAAACATAAAAATTTACATCAATTGGGAGTTTTGAAAGACCTAATGAAATTCGATGCATGCCATTATTGTATTCGAATGGTGTAGAGGAATTGGCAAGTATCAACAAGCTAAATACTTCTCCCATTGTGTTGTCTTTTCACCAACATATTCTTAAGCAATATCCTCAAGAATTTGATTAATCCTTTAAGTTTCACCATACAATGTTCATTTTAGGGTGATTCACCACTGTTGAATCTAAAATTTGTTCCAAGTTTGTCGAATACAGGTTGCCGAAAATTTCTTGTAAAGCATGGATCTCTATATGATGTAACGGATTCTAGCATGCAAATAAAAAGTATTCTTAATAAACAAGTCTACAAAAAAAATGTAAATAAAAAATACTCTTAATAAACATGGTGCCTCAATTTTCTTTCTCGTGGAAATGAAATGAGCCATTTTGTGAGTCCAACTAACACAACATTATGATCCCTATTGGTCCTAGGTAATCTTACGATAAAATACATGGAGATAATCTGCATGATAGGCAATGGATTCAATGATCCAGGATTAGTCCTCGAATAATTCAGTCTCACAAGTCCATAATTTGGATAAATAACTCGTAAACCAATAATGGAATCTTCCATAAGAAATGAATAGCAATCCATAGAGTGGATAGACACATGTGCCCTCATCTCCATGCCCATGCAAGCCATTAGTACTCTAGTTCGTCTAGCAAAATACAACTTATCGAGCCAATTAGCAACGGCCACTGAAGCAAATAACCATAGTTGGCAAGAAATACAAAAAGTGTCCAAACACCCAATCAAGTTTGGGGCCCAAATCCATATGCTATTAATTCAGTTTGCTGTCAAGTAATGGGAGCAAATCTATATATACCAAATAGTAGATCCTACAAACCGTCACTAATCGTATGCCTGATGAGTTTCAAAACACAACTCCAAAGGATACACCAAACTCTCTGGTCAGTAAACGAGCTGATCAAATCCCATGAGCAATTACATAATAAAAGCCCAACATCAAAAAAAATTACAGTATGTTCCTCTCACTATTCACACTATCTGTGAATATCACCTTCAAACAGCACTCATCTTAGGCCCACATCCTAATTAAAAGGATTATGCATGCATGTTTTATAGTTTATGACAAAGCCCATGTATCAATGACTAAGATGGAGCAAATATCTACAGCGTGTACACGCCACATAACCAAAAATATTAAATGGGATTCACCAACCTAAAATCTGAAAGGATTCATAAACTATCCAAGACCATAAGGCAAGCCTGCATCAATCATGCCCCAAGCAAAAATACCTGAGATCTTCTAAGATTTGGCGTCTTGCCCCAAGCAAAAATACCTGAGATCTTCTAAGATCTGGCAGACGCCAAAACCAGTGTTATTGTAATAAAGCTAGATTATCCAAACATACAATAAGAAACATGAATCTCAATTAGGTTCAAACATTCAAGCACATTATTGAGAAAACCTCAATAAGCCACATACACGTGATTCCCTAGTAATTAAAAGCATCAATAAAAAGGGGAAAAAAATGCTTTTACTACCAACAATGACTCTGTGATATTGTACTCAAAGACCTGTGCATCCTTTGCATAAAACACATTGTGAACTAGTACTAGCCTTAATAGAACATAATCAAAATCTTGAAGAAACTCTCACAGTGTAGTGCACTATGCCATATATACATCATACACAAGCCCATAGAAGGCAATGCATGCAGTTTGTGATTATGCTTATGACTAGCAATATATATACATCACGCTGCCCATCACATCAACAATAGGAGGATGCCATACATACAATGGCCATGGAAGCTTTATGCATGTCATATGCATTGTGTGATCATGTACATGAGTGATAACACAGCCATGAAGTTGCATATAGAATAACTTGCTTGTATCTGAGCTAGATCGAGTGCAGTTGATGGCCTTCTCACTTGTTTAAGCTGGAGTTAATAATCTGCCTGCTCCTCATACCAATAATGATAGTGAGATTATTGCCAATAATCACCTTGTACAGTTATGATCATCATCATTAATCATGCCCACAGCTCCTACAGTAGCTAATTTAATCAGAGATGTTGATCATCAGCTCTGATTCCTGTTGATTGGAGGGATTTTCCATTAATAAGCTGGTGCTGCAAGAGGGCCAAAGGTTGGCAGGATCGTTAGCACAAAGATTATCTATGTTACTGTGATCATTAGCAGAAAGATTGACCACATGATTAGCATGATCATTAGCAGACAGGTTGGCCATATTGGCAGGATCACTATTAGCATAAAGGTTTGCAAAACTAACAGGATCATTAGCTGCAAGGCTTGCAAGATTAGCAGTATCATTAGCAGACAGGCTGGTAAGATTGGCATGATCATCAACACAGAGACTGGCAACATTAGCATGATCATTACCAGAAAGGTTGGAAAGGTTAAGATGATCGCCAGCAGAGAGGCAGGCTATATTATCATGATCAAGCTGGTTCGCCCTATGGTCATGATCTTCATTGGCAGAGAGGGTGGCCATTAAATGATTATCATCATCATGAGCAGTGAGATTTATGCCCATACTATCATGGGCGTCATTAGCAGAGAGGTTAATGACCATATCACCATGATGATCATCATTAGCAGAGAGATTCATTGAGATATTACCATGATCATCATGATGATTAACAGAAAAGGTGCTTGCCAAGCTACCAATATCATTAGCAGAAAGGCTGGTATATTGATCATTAGTAGAGAGGCCGGTCACATGATTATCATGATCATTAGGGTAATCAACATGATCACTGGGGTAATCATCTGCTAAATACAGTGCAGCAGGGGCTTGATCTACTGCCAGCGGTGATTGCAGTTGGCTCTGATTGGGCTGTTCGTGCCGATCCTCGCCTTGTTCTTGATCTTTCAAATCTTCTTTTTCTTGCTGCAGTTGCTCATGATCAATAGCACATGATTGCGTTACACTGGTCCATCGAGGGTCTTCATTCGCATGAATTTGATCCTCTACTGCAGTTAAAAGCAACATATTGTTGAAAGAATTATTGGGTTCGGGTTGCTGCATAGGGTTTCGCAAATCTTGAACTGCATGGCAGTGCCCCTCCATCGAAGCTCCAGCCATGGAACCCATGTCCCTCTCCATTGCTAGCTTCATTATCAAATAATTATAAAAAATTAAGCTTCTTAACGTCATTAAAACATTTATCACTTTGTAGCATGCATACATACATGTAAGCGTACATACATACATACATGTAAGCTTACACAGGTTCGATGAAGTGATACATACATGTAAGCTTACATAGGTTCGATGAAATGAAGGTGCCATTAAAAACCAGACAGACATGCATGTATGTCGATTTTGTGTTGATTTATGTACATAGATTCATATGCATTCATCCTGTTTAAGTTTGGACGCTTTCAAGAACACCTATTTTAGTGGTCATTTCTTGCAAGTTTAACAAAATAACATGTATATATATATATATTTATATGTATACATACATACATATATATGTCTGTATATGTATGTATGTATGTGTGCGTGTGTGTGTGTGTGCGTGTGTGTGTGTGTGTGTGTGTGTGTGTATACATACATACATACATATGTGGTCATCCCTTGTATGTCTATAGATATGTCTGTTAGTTATTTGAGGGGACCTGCAGTCTTCTTGTATGTGTATGAATAGTCAAAAGGTTTAAATCTTGATCAAGATGCTAATGATTTAATGTGCTACTTCAAAAGTGTTTAATGTTGGGGAAAAAGTCAAGTAAAACTGCTCACATATAAGCGTTCAAATACAGGTTTGATCTTTCCATACAATGCTAATATGAAAGGGATTAAATTGATCTTTGCATACAGCGCTAATATAAAAGGGATTAATCTTTGCTTACACTATTGATCTCCATGTTTTGATGCTGATGTTGATGATGATCTGGTGATAATCTCTGCTTGAGCAGTAGAGCTGCTGATGGGTGCTGCCCTCCAAGCATCATATGATACTGCATCAATGGCAACTCCAAGCTAGAAACATACTGCAAATATCTAGCCCTCTCAACAATGAGCCCATAAAAGGCATCTAGCCTCTCTGCATGCTGCTTCAATTCAAGCATACCCATGCCATCCATGGGGTCATGCCACCAATTATGATTCAAGCAATGCCTATGGTTAAAATAATCCACATGAAGCTGTTTTTGCAATGCATGATGTCTCTCTTTTTCTGCTTCAAGCTCTTGCAGGAGGCCATTGTACTCGTTTTCCAACCGCCGGATTAGCTCGATTTTGTGGGGGTTGACCGAGACCGGCCTTTTCAATGTCTTGTCTATGACATAGTCTATGCATGGGTGGCCAAATGAGAAGGCCTTGCCGGCTTGTGAAAACACAATAATGCCCACCTCTGATCCACATAGTATTGAGAGCTCACTTGCCTTTTTTATCAACCCCACCCTCCTCTTTGAGAAGCACACTTGCCTTGCACTTGGGTTCTCAATCTTCTTAATCTCAATCTTAGCACGACCCATTTCTGCTAATCACCTCCTTAACCCAAATCCCAGCCACCACCTCAAGAGTTGAGTGACCAAGGGCACTCCTTAAATCAGCTCCTTAACCACCCTAATCCCAATCTCACCCTAAGTACTCCTTGAAACAAAGCACTCTGCAATCTCAACCTCAATTATATCCATCACAAAGAATCCTTAATCCCACTCTTAACCTCAATTTCCAACACAGATCCGTATAACCTCAACATCAATTGATCACCACAAAGCACTCCTTAGATCCCAATCTGACCAACCTTGATTATTACCACAAAGCACTGTTTATCTGAACAACCTTGATTATTACCACAAAGCACTGTTTATTCCAATCTCAAGATGTCAACTCTCACCACAAGCACTCCTTCATCTCAATCACAACCTACCGCAAACACTCGTTAATGTAATTGCAACCTGAATAATCACCACAAATAACTCCTTAATCTTCAGCCCACTCCTTAGTCAATCGACTATAGGCAGATACCCCTCAGCATCACTTTTACTGCATGCATGTTTATCTTCGTGATTATCGTAGAATTTAATCCCACTGCTAATGAGCTGTTGGTGAACCTGCACATAATCAAGAAGAGCTTCTCCGCACAGAGCTTAGTATCAACAGCACGATGATTGATCACAATTCTCACTAATTTGGTTTCATTAAGCATGTGACCAGCCGATTAAGCACATTAGCAAGATTGATTAATAGCAGACCGCTGACAATCGGTGATCGCCAGTTAAACCTTTCCAAATTAGAAAGCCGACAAAGCCGAGAAGCTTAACTGCCGAGTGTAGACTGCGTAACTGACACGGTAACTAGTTACTATGGCCACATGATACTTCAACTTGAGTTACATGTAAAACTCAAAATTCTGGAAAGAAAATTATCGACTTTGTATAAACAACCATATCACATTACAAAAGGGCTCATCTATGTATTTATATACATGTGTACTTAGTGGCATGTAACTCTAGATATTGAAAAAAAGAGTGTGTGTGTGTGTGTGTGTGTGTGTGTGTGTGTGTGTGTGGAGAGAGAGAGAGAGAGGAGGAGTAGGAACAAGGCAGGTGTGTGTGCATGCTTGGAGCAACGATGGTGTTTGCAAACACGCAGGTTTTTATGATTCATGTCTTCCCATGCACATAAGTTATATATAACTCCATGTTGCCCAAAATCATTTGTCATCTTTGTGCTTGCTTTCCTTTAACTCCTCCTAAAATGCCATGGATCTCCTAGGATAAGGTTAATACATATCAATAGAGCCGCAATCAATCCGAAATTCTCTCTCAATCAATCTGAAATATCCTCTCTATGCAAAACATAGTACAGATGTTTCTCATGGAAAGGCATTACCTTTGGGGTTCATAACATACACTTTTCCCTTTGCAGACTACCTTGGGTTCATAATAATGTCATCCTCATACACTTTCGCATAGACTACCTTATTAAGACACATTTTTAATTTATAGTATATCCTCCACTTAAACATTGATATATATGTAAGGTAGCACAAGAGCTTTTTTTTTTTAAAGGAAAGGTAATCTTATGCTACTAAACTTTCTTAAGTGATGTTTTTAATGTGATTTTAGAAGAAGAATGAAGAAAAGGGGGTCACATTAAAGGCCTAAGATTCACAAGAAAGGGGGGTTTTAAATACCCTTTTGTAATATGTTGAAGCACTTTTTACTAGTGGACACCTTCACGACATTACTAGTGGACCCCTTCACAATATTACTCTAATATGCTGATGTGGACCAGGAGGGTGGACAATGCAGGGTGTGTGTGTGTGTGCGTGTGTGGAGCAATGATGGTGTTTGCAGACACTCAGGTTTTTATGATTCACATCTTTCCATGCACATAAGCTATATATAACTCCATGTTGCCCAATATCATTTGTCATAGGCTTTGTGTGTACTTTCCTTTAACTCCTGAAATGCACATAAGCTATATATAACTCCATGTTGCCCAATATCATTTGTCATAGGCTTTGTGTGTACTTTCCTTTAACTCCTGAAATGCCATGGATCTCCTAGGATAAGGTTAATACATATCAATAGAGCCACAATCCATCCAAAATTCTCTCTCAATCAATTCGAAACATCCTCTGTATGTGACTGCAAAACATAGTACTAAGGTTTCTTATGGAAAGCCATTAGCTTGAGGTTAATAATAACATCATGCTCATACACTATTTGCTTTGAAGACTACCTTGGGGTTCATAATAATCTCATCCTTATACACTTTTGCATAAACTACCTTATGAAGACACATTTTTAATTGATACTATATCCTCCACTTAAACATTAATATATATGTAAGATAGCACAAGAGTTTGATTTTAAAAAGCAAAGGTAATCTTATGATAATAAACTTCCTTAAGTAATGTTTTTTATGTGATTTTGGGAAAAAAAGGGATAAAAGGTTATGAAGAAAAGGGGGTCATATTAAAGGCCTAAGATTCACAAGAAAGGGGGGTTTTAACTTTACAATATGTTGAAGCACTTTTTACAAGTGGACTCCCTCACAACATTACTAGTGGACCTCTTCACAATACTACTCTAATATGATTATATGTCATGAGCTTGAAGTGGACACCTTCACATCATTCATATGGTGGTGTGCCATGAGCTTGAAGTGGACACCTTAACAACATTGCAAGTGGACCCCTCACAACATTACAAGTGGACCCCTTCATGACCCCTTCACAATATTACTCCAATATTATCACCGGACCTCATGTACTTCTTGAAGAATTAATCAAACTCACATATTTATCAAGGAATAAACCATAGTAGTCCACTTGTTTCACTTCAACCACACACATTCGTCAAACATGGCACCATGTGTTACACCTCAACAACATACACCCATCAAGCATGGTCTCAAGCTATACCAATAACACTAGGTAGCTAGTATTTAATGCGGGGTCACCCACGATCCCAATTCACTAGCATCCGGGCGTCTCCTTTCAGCTAAAGGGTGGACATTATGTAAGATCCCTCCTACCTTGAGAGTGCCTGGATAAGCAACTAATCTCAGTTGCATGTTTGCTTGCAAGCAAAGGAGATCAATGTCTTACAATATACCAATTCTAGTATCTTCTCTAATTATGATAGATAAATGCTCTATCAAGGAATTCTATGTGTAATAAATTCTAGTGTCCCATACCACCAGAAATTATCGCACATAAATCTAGAGATAAGTATGCATCAGAATCCTTCATTCTTTGTGTCCCATAACACAAGACTAATACATAGTGAAAATTTCATAAAGCATCCTTTATAATTGATCTCATCATATCCTTGTGCTTTTAATAAAACATGCGGGCTATTAAATCTGGCCGATTTTGTGCACTTTGCCCTAGTAGTAATGCTTTGGATATTTCATACCATTTTAGATTTCAAGTGAATGTAATGAATAGATTTGGCTTACCCTTCTTCCGTAATTGCCATTGTATCACACATGGGTAGGAACATCACCATACAAGATATATACATATTGAACTATTCTTGCAAGAGGAAAGTGATAAAGTTTTCAAGATGGCATCTAATTCTAACTTCATCTCTTGAAAACGTTAGCACTTTATTCTTGATATATTAGAGCATCTTATTACTACGTGAGTTGTGTTCAAAAAATATTATTTTTAATGTCAATACTACACCTAACTTGGTGGCATGTACCATTGCTATCTATGATAAAAATGACGTCCACAACAAAGCTCACATTGACAAGACATGAGAAGATCAAAGCTTGATTACTATTGAACACCTTACAATACATATTGGATACTACAATTTCAATACATGGTGCCTTCCTTTAGCTATGTTCTCTTTCGGTAAAAGCTTAAATTATTTAAGGAAGATATGAGAGAGTTGGATACTACGCTTATAATAAATGGTGCCTTCCTTTATCTATGTTCTCCTTTCTAGTAAAAGCTTAAATTGTGTAAGGAAAATATTAGAGACCCCGGATACTACTTTAAGCTAGAAAAAAAAATTTGAATGGTATGATAGAAAAATGAGGGAATGTGGGATCCTTAAATAGACCCCATATTGGTCCAGACAATACATTGCTCAACTTTGACAAGAATTAAAAATTGTAATAAATTCTTCCCGAGTAGTGTAGCTTATGGTTAATTAAGTGTTGATATGAGGTTAACTTGAGACATCTACTTTAAGTTACCACTTCAAGCTCATAGGACATCACCATATTAATGTAGAGAATAGTCTAGTGTTGATACGAGGTTAACTTGAAGACATCTACTTCAAGTTACCACTTCATGCTCATAGAACACCACCATAATAATGTAGCTATAAATTTCAATAAATTCTTCCCAAGTAGTGTAGCTTACGGTTAGTAGAAAGCACATTGGCAACATTTTATTACTCAATCACGCATTAGATGAGCTAAGTAGTATCATTATTTCAATAATTTTCATTTCTCCATTTAAATCAACACCTGTTATCTTTCCACATCTGTTTTTCCTCATGAATCCTCTACCCCCAACCATTCAAGAGAAAATCCAGTCACTCTAAAACTAGATTCCAGTTGAGAAGGAGTTGAGAATGGATCTAGAGGATAGGTTATCCCGCAAGAAGAGGCATAGATATGCTAGTGATGTATCTTCAGACTACTCTGATGGTGACCAAATTTAGAGAACTGTGCAAGCTACTCTTAGAGCTTAGGAGTCTAGGATAGAAAATAAAATTAGCCGCAAAGCTTTTACCTTTCAAAATTTTGATGGCACGAAAGATGCTCACACAATACTTTCTTGGCTTAGTCAACTTGATGATTACTTTTTGGGGGGAGAAATTCTTTGAGAAGGATAAAATCAAGTGTGCAACCAATGATTTGGTGGACAATGTAGCATTATGATGGAACTTGATTAAAACTAGCAACAACAAACCAAAATCTTGGACTATCAAAAAAAAAACTAGAAGTATTTTTGCTATTTTTTAAGAGTATATGTTATTGCTTTTAGTATTCTTTCTAATGAATTGTTTAGAGTATATGTTATTTCTTTTGTTATTCTTTTAGAGTATATGTTATTGCTTTTAGTATTCTTTCTAATGAATTGTTTAGATCTACTTAAATGTGTTTATTATTCTTACCACATCATTTGTGTTTTAATTTTATAGAATTTTGTGTCAATTTTGTGAATCCACTCATCCCAGTATACTAAATTTCAAGATACAAGGTGTGGTGTTATAATAATTTGTGGAGCTTGGTGCTTGACAACTTACTTTATCTATCGTAAATTAGCTTGTTTGTCGGAGCACATAATGGATGTGGATCCACTCATTCTAATGTAGTATATTTTAAGATACCAAATGTGGCGTTATAATAATTTCTGAAGCTTGGCACTTGACTTACAGACTTTATCCATCATACATTGGGTCATTTGTTGGAGCACATTTAGCTTGTCCATCAAGACCCAATTTATATTAATATTATGGACATAAAGAATCAACCCAATGCTTTTTTATGTTGCCACTCTTTAGAAACATTAGAATTACACGGTCACATATGAGCTCGATCCCTAAGGGGTATAGGTCCTTCAATTACACACACTACAAGAGAATCATTGTTTTTCGACGCTTAGTTTCCACGCCTGATCACATTGTCGATATGTGCATTGAAATAGACGTAAAAATATGTGTGGAAAAAGGTGTGGAAATACCCATCAAAATATGCGTGGAAACAGGCGTCGAAATAACAGTCGATTTATATATATATATATATATATATATATATATAATATTTGGCCAAAGGCTTGGTCCGTCCTATCTCTTTGCTATTTGGAGGTCCGGTCCTCTTTGCCAAGAAGGGCGGGACTATGCATCTATGTGAACTACTAGGTGCTTAACAAGTTCACTATAAAAAATAAGTTCCTACTGCCCCACATTGATGACTTATTAGATCACCTCAGAGGGGTGAAGTGGCTTATCAAGCTAGATCAGAAACACATATACGATCATGTTCACATACATCTAGAAGATATTCAGTCGATGCCTTTCTAGGCTTTGTTCGGTTTGTGTAAGTTTCTTGTGATGCCATTTGGGTTAACCAATGCCCCAGCCACCTTTATCAGGATGATGTCTTGGATCTTCTAGACTTTCCTTGGGATATTCGTCATTGTCTTTTTGGATCATACCTTGGTCTTTAACAAGACTAAATATGAGCATGGGAAGCATGTAGAGATGGCCTTATAATTAATCGATGCTTAATATTTATGGCTTCACCCTCGAAAGATGAATTTTTTGAAGGTCAAATTTTCTTTTGTGGGACATGTCATCTCCAAGGATGGAATCTTGATGGATATGAAGAAGATTGAGGCCATTGTTTTGTAGCCCATAGTAAAAAGTGTACACAAGCTTCGTGGATTTATCGGCCTTACAATCTTTTATTAGTGTTTTGTGGAGCATTATGTCGAGGAGACCAATCCTCTGATAGAATGCTACAAAGGAGGATCATGTATTTTGTTTGTGGTGCTCAGTTGCAATATTCCACATATGACTGAGAGCCGCTTACACTGGTGCATGCCCTTTGGAAGTGGGACCACTACTTGGTTGGTTCAAAGGATCACCAGTCTCTGAACTTACCATTACTCACCCACATAGTCCTTAAGTATTCATGCAAAAAAGAAGATAAAGTATACAAGAAAACTTAAATGACAAGAGAAAGCTTCAAAGTTCTATATCTATACGGATCACCAGTCTCTCAACTTACCATCACTTACCCACATAGTCTTTAAGTGTGCATGCAACAAAGGAAAGAAAGCATACGAGCAAACTTCAATCCACAAGAGTAAGAAACTCAACTCGATTGTGAGAATGGGATTGTCTTTTCTCATTAGTCATATCTTATGTACAATGCATGTTCACCCAAATAATGTCCAAGGGCCCAAAAGCTAGTCTATGTTTACACTACCAGCATCATAAGCTTAGAGATTTCCCATAAACATTTTACATGAAGCACATTATGTGCAGTATAAAAAGCATGTCTTGAAGGTGTTATTTCACATGTTTGAAAAGATTGGGGGAGGAGAGAAAGCTTGAGCTCTTGCAAGCACACACATACTCTCACAATAATTGATAAGACACACACAAAGATGGAAGGCTGAAATCTTCTTCTAAATCTTACTCTCACATAATGTGAACATTCTAAGTAGGTGAGCTAGCAAGATAAGTATGCTATTACTTGGTTAGATTAGGTAGCTGTAGTCCCAACAATCAAGTCATCCACATAGATGGTGATGACCACAATCCCCTCACTTTTTTGCACATAGAGTGAATGATCATCATCTGCCATATGAAAGCTAATGGTGATAAAATACTATGCAATCTTATCATGCCATGCTCTCAATGCTCCCTTCAAGCCATACAAGGATTTACATAGCTTGCACACATAATTTGGGTGACTCAAATCCTCATAACCAGGTGGCTTGTCCAAATATACCTTTTCTTGCAACTCAACATGCAAGAACACATTCTTTACATCAATATGGGTGACTCAAATCCTCATAACCAGGTGGCTTGTCCAAATATACTTCTTCTTACAACTCAACATACAAGAACACATTCTCTACATCCATCTGATCCAAAACCTAACCTTTTGATGCAGACTATAATAACATCTCTCACAATTACCATCTTAGCAATGGGGCTAAATGTCTCCTCATAATCAATGCCATAGGTTTAAGCATAACCTTTGGAAACCAATCTTGCCTTTTGTACCTACTACTAATGCTTCCATCAAAGTTATGCTTCACTTTGTAAACCCACTTACATCCAATAGTCTTTTTACCCTTAGAAAAAGGCACTAATTCCCATGTCCTATTTACATCCAATGTAACCATTTCTTCATCCATGGCTTTCTCCTAATGTACATACCCAACAACATCCTCAAAACATGTGGATTCAACCTCTTGCACAACCTTTGCCATGTATGTATAATGGTGAGCTACATAACCATCATACGTTAATCTTTGAACATGGATTTTAACCCTGACCAACCTACATGATCTTGGATTTATCCTTTATGTCCTTGAAGAGCAGTTGCCTGGGCTTAGCTTCTTGAGCCTTCCTTGTGCACCAAGTGTCCTAGTCCCAAACTCCTCTCATTAAGACTCTTCTTTGAGCCACTAGACTCTCCATCAACGTATGAATGTCCTGCTAAAATGCCAAGCATACCAAGAGACTCATCAACCTTCTCTTTACCTCTTTTACGGTGGTGCACTTAGCTGAACATACAAGACTGATTTTCTGATGTAGCTTGACACTCCATGGTCTATTGATCAACAAACCCATTGCTGGAAAACTCTCTCAGTCCACTCTCACTGACTATGATTGTTGACTTGTATTTTGTGTAACCACTTGCTCTTATGCTACATCAGCCCCAATCGAGTATTTTGCAACAGCATACCAACTACTCATCTCATCAAGTACATCCTTGCTCATCTCATCAAAAATAGCATCCTTGTTCACCCTCATCTCACGTGTGTCAGGGTTACAACATATGTACCCCTTTATGTTTTAAGTGTGGCAAATCTAGTTTTCTGTCAATGTACTTCTCTTCTGGAGTCACACCATGCACTGTAGTACTACCAGGGTGACCAGTTGTGCCCCGCCACCCACCATCTTCTTGTTGCTACTATGTTGCTAGCCTGCTCTGTGGGGGTCATGTTCATAATTTTTATTGCAGTCTCGCTGCTTTAGCCCAATAATGGTGAGGCATGCTCTTCTCAACTACCATCAATGCACAAGCAACCTTTGTAATGTGCCTATTCTTACTCTCAACAACACCATTTGTGGAGTGTACTTGCATGTGAATTGTCTCTGAATTCCATGCTTTCTTAAGTACTCATTGAACTCATTAGAGAAATATTATTCCCCTCCATCTGACCTTAGGCACTTAACCTGCAAACTTGTTTGCTTTTCAGCCCCCAACATTTTGAATTTTTGAAAGTGAGTAAACATTTCACTTTTCTCTTTTATGAAATAGACCCACACCTTCCTTGTGTGGTCAATGAAAGATACATAGTAATGACATCCTTCCATTTATGTCATCTTTGTTGGCCCCCAATACATATGAGTGTACCACATTAAGTACTCTCTTACTTGCATTCTTATCATGTGGAAATACCTTCTTTGTTTGCTTTCCAAAATGACATACTTTATACATTTTATCCACCTTAGACTTTGGAAACCTGTAAAAATTTATGAATTCTGCATAGATTTCAATCATCGTCTAGTCATTCACATGACCAATACGTTTGTTGCCAGATATCTATATTGGCCACAACATCTGCACCTTGTGCAAACATAGCAGCTTCCACCTTAGGCATGCTTACATCCACCAAAGTAAACATTATGCCCACTCTTTTTCCCATACAAACAACATTTATTATTAAATTCCTCAACATAGTAGCCCTTAGGGTTAAAACGTACCTATAAACCCTGCTCAATCATTGACCTAACAGAAACCAAATTCTTTGTTATATTAAGCACATGAAGTACATCAGCCAAGTACCTCATCTTGCCATCATGCATAGCCAATGGCACATTCCTAATGTAAGCAATAGGATGAGCCGTATTATCCCCTATCTCTACATAACTTGGTTTTTCCAAATGTTTAACACCTCTAACCACTCATAATGATAGGTCATGTGGTTAGAGCTCCTAAATCCACATACCATATATCAGTACCATTTGTCAATATATATGCAATCATTCATTGAATTCAATATATGCTACATAACAAACAAATGCTCACATCTATCTTCATCCTGCTTACTTAAAGATGCGTGATTTTTTTGCTATAACTTGCTACTTTTTATAATACTCTGCTTCGTGACATTCGGTTTTTGCAAAGTGACCTAGTTTGCCACAATAAAAGTAATCCTTTAAACCTGATCCCGATTACTATCTTTTCCAATTACCTTGGCCTCTCTGGGTCCTCCCTGCCTTGAGACTAGCCTCTTCCACCTGTGTGTGTTTGCTGCTCCCTACAAATCATTGGACTGTTGTTATCTATAATTTTGATTTCCAAAATGGCCACCACCACCACCTTGACCTCAACCATGACCTCTATCTCTATCTCTACCTCTACCTGAATTTGAGTAAAAGGCATGTTTCAAAGTGTTCTTACTTTGGGAGGAAGATTCTTCACCCAAAGACTTTTCTTCTATGATTAACATAGACACCAAATCTCAAAAGTTGTGAACATTCTCTCTTACAGTAATAAAGGTCTTGAATGGCTTGTATTCTTTGCCAAGCTCATTTAAATAGATGCTCACTAAGTCATTGGGATTAATAGGTGCTCATTTAAATAGATGCTCACTAAGGCATCATCTTCCATTGGGATTAATAGATCCAAGGTATTCAACAATACCCTTGATCTTCAATGCATACTTATTTTGATGGACATGTTCTTCTTTTCCAATGTATGTAGCTCTTGTTTTAGCTCCTTTTTTAGGTGCAACTTTCTTACCTTTGTTTGTTTAAAACATCTTCATTAGGTTTTTTTATGCAACTGTTGTACTACTAGACTGTTAGCATCATGTATATGCCCTATCATAGTGTCTATCATGCCGATTGTGAGAGCCAATACATGACTTTCCTTGCACCCTAGTTCTAGTCTTTGAATGCCTTTAACTATGTTTGAGTAGCATTCTCTTTAGGAAATTATGGAGGCTCCTCATTGTCTCCTTCAACATCGTCCCAAAATCCATTTCCCATCAGGAAATTGGTGATTCTGAACTTCCACGCTTGGAAGTTGTTCTTGTCAAGATTCCTACCGACAATGTGGTTGATGTTGTTAGACATCTTTGCTTGCAACAACCAAAAATCTGTAAACAAACAATTTCTATATGCAACCTGTAACACAGTAGAGTATCTGCCTATAACTCCTATAGCAGTATTTCTATACAATTTTTATGTCACAACACATGACCAAAGTACATGTACATACACCCACTTAGCAATACATGTGCTTTAGTCACAACACGTGACCAAAGTACATGTACATACACTCAATCACAATTAGCAATACATGTGCTTTAGTCACAACACGTGACCAAAGTACACGTACATACACCCACAATTAGCAATACATGTGCAATCACCGTTTGGACACCTAAAATATAGTGTTGCAATAACCAGAGTTCTGATAAAGAAAGTTTCAAAGCAAAGCTTCCTAGAAGTGCTTGAAAACACCTTGTAGGGGTGGTGGCCAGAACAGAGGCCGAACATGCCCGAAATGCAAATCTAGCCCGCAAAAGTTTAATACATTATAAAGTATTGTGTATAAAACATGTACCTTTGCACTTGTGAAGACTTCTCCTCCTCAATCGAAGACGTATAGCTCCCAAAGCTACCGAAGGGGTGTCATACCAAAACAAGAAGGGAAAGAGATAATGATGCTCTTATCCATGTACCACTTCCTTTGCCTTCGTAGCTTCCTTTGCTTGCTCAGATCCTTAGCCTAAACCAGGCTTTGATACCATGAAAAGATTGGGGGAGGAGAGAGAGCTTGAGCTTTTATAAGCACACACACACCCATAATAATAGGTAAGACACACACAAAGATGGAAGGCTAAAAACTTATTCTATTTCTTGCTCTCAAAAGAGGTCTACAAAAGATAAGTGAAAACCAACAAAAGTACTAGAGTACTATGTATAAGTAGTCCATAATGTGAACATGCTAAAGTAGATAAGCTGGCAAGATAAGCATGCCATAATTTGGTTGGACTAAGTAGGTGTAGCCCAGTTGTAGAATCACTAGGCAAAGATTTGTCACCCAGTGGTGTAAAGGTGGAACATTCACCCAATGTTGTAAAGGTGGAACATTCACCCAATGGGTGTAAAGGTGGAACAATCACCCAGGCATGTCATGAGTATTGGCTCGTGTTGAGCTTGACATATCCTTCTCCTTAATCGTAGTTACATCCTCATAATCAAAAGTGAAGCTTCATGGGAGTCAATGGTAGAAGCCCCTAAAGTTACCACAAAAGTGGAAATAGGACTTTATGTATTGGGTGGTGTAGTGGAATGCTTCATAGGATGTCCAGAAGGTGGTTTTAAACATATCTTTGAATGTGAGGATCCTCTAGCCTTGCATCCACTATACTCGCTTGTAGTAGCCACCAAGTATCAATCATAGAGTAGGGCCTTTTTGCAAAAAAAAGAAAAGCAAATAGTGATGACAATGTCAAGGTCTAGCACCTCATCATAATCCTAGATGAACTTACACATTGTATGAAGCATCTAATCTTCATGGAGAAGGAGGGGTGATTGAGGTGGAGGTATCCAAGGGAAGTTAAATTGCAACTTCAGATTCTTCTCCCGCTCTTGCTTGAATAGGTCTTGAGTGCATCTTTATTTGGTTGTGAAATAAATTGGACTGACTCGAGATATTTAGGAATGTAACCATTTTTGTCTTGGAGAAGGTAGGGTCACTTCCACACTAGTTGCTCACGCATGATTTTGTATGTGATTGGGGCAGCGTTGGCATGTAGTCATTTGTATCCCCCTAGGTACAAGCTCTTGACCATTGCTTTGATCAAGCATATGTCTAATTAACCATTAATCTTGTCGATATCTAGGGTGGGGTCTAGGTCATGCCTTTGTTCCAAGATCCTAATTGCTCTGTCAATGTCAATGCCTTCGAGCGGATCATGTGAGTTGAATGGCCAGTGAAGGGGGTTTATATGTTGCTTCTCTCCAATGGGGGTGCTGGATTTCACCTTCTTCTAAGAGCCCCAAAAACAAGGTTGTTGCATGTAGGGTTGGTGGGGGGTGCCTTGTCTTGTGAAGTTGAGGCTTGGTGAGTCCATTTAGGACATCACCTAAATATGTAATAATTAGTGGTGGGGTGCTTTGAGAGATAAAAGGGGGGATGTCAATGTTGGAGAGGTAGGGGTATAATCCTAGGTGGAGTGGCAGGTGTGGCGAGGTGGAGGCAACAAGAGGGGGAGATAATGGTGAGGGTTTTTCTTTGGCCTTGCATTTTCCCAAATCATCTAGAGACTAAAAAGGGGCATAAGTGGGAAGATCCCTTGGGAAAATCACTTGGGCCACTAGCAGCCGGCTAAACCTGCTAGGTGGTCCTCCTCTGACTAGTCTTGCTACCCGTGTTGGATGAATCATCATCAACCTTGTCCTTAGTAGTGTCACGTGTGTCTTCCTACTCCTTGTCCTTAGTAGTGTCACTTGTGTCTTCCTCCTTCTTGCCCTTGGTAGTGTCACTTATGTCTTCCTCCTCCTCCTTATTCTTGGTAGTGTCACTTGTCCTTTGGCAGTGTCACTTGTGTTTTCCTCCTCCTCCTTCATAGTGAGCATCGGGTTTCGTGGATCTAAAAAAATTCATGGGCCTCCCTATATTCATCATCAAAAACGTCTTATGGGTACGCTACATGGATGGTGTCAAAAAGATATCATTGGATGGTTTGCACATGAGTTGTAGTAGCAAAGCAACACCTACTTCCAAATCCTATGATATAGAACAAGGATGCTAATGGGCTTATAAACCATGTTGCTCTCTGCCAATGAGATGGCTATATGTGCTAGCCACATAGAGTTTGTATCCACTACGATGGCTCTGTTTATGAGGTCTATCAAGCCAAGGTATGAGAGCAAAGCTCTTCGAGAACAAAAAGATCATGGAGATGATGATGTGAATGGTGGATGTGGGGATCTCCTCGTTGATGTAGATGTGTTGAAGGAGATTGGGCTAGAGGCTCTAGTGCTATAGCTCAAGCGGTTGGGGAGGGATACCAAGTTTGTGGCTACATCCATGAGGATATCCACCACCTTCTTTTCACTATCATGGGTGCGACCATTTTCAGCTAGGACTTGGCTCTCAATTCTATAATCCATTGTTCTAGCTTATCAATGGTTCTTTCTTTAGCCTATATAGCTCTCTTGAAGTCTACACATTACCCAAACATCTTATCTTGGTACACCATGAGCTTTGGCTGTGTTGTGTGAGCGCCTCAACCTTTTACAATGCAATTGTTGTGTGAGATCCTCTTGAGTTTGGACCCTCTCTCATTGATGTGTCTCCCTCAACTTCTGTGTCCATCACATCTAGCATACATTGCATGCAATTGATCATGGAGTCAACTTCAAGATCCTGCACCTATATCCTATCATTTAGTGTAATTTCAACGTTCTTTTGAGTTACAGAAGCTGGGCTATCTTGGCATGTGCAAGGAGGATGGGGGCTTGCTAGCTACATCTGCTTGCTAGGCTACATCTTCTTGCCAGGGCTACATCTGCTTTCTAGGCATGAAAACATTCATGCACAGATGTGAATGTACGTGCATGCGTAGATGAAACATGAAAACATGCATGCACAAATGTAAGCGTGCGTGCTTAGAATTGAACGTGCATTGCACATATGAAACATAGAAATGTGTGTGCATAGATGTGAACATGCATGCTCAAAAGTGATTGTGCATATACAGATATGAACGTGTGTGCGTATCTTGTACATGTAACTTTTCCAAAGATTTAGTATGCAAAGAGCCCCTTAGTGACTATGCAGGTCCGGTGTTGGGTCATGCCTTTGTGGCTGCTTAATTAGTGGTCTTTTGATTACTAGAAATCTTGATGATGGGCCATACAATGGACCAAGTTTTCACTTCTAAGATGTACCCAAAAACCTAGTGATTAGAGAACCACGTACATAATTTGTATTGGCTTTGTAGACTCACCTTCTCAGCTCTGTGCTTTCTTCTTTGCTCCCTCTTATTAACTCCTTTCCTTGAAATTTTAATTAGTTTTTTGATGGGTATCCTTTTTTATTTTTCCACGGTGAGGTACCTATTTTAGCCCATTTGGTGAGGCTTGAGAGTGATGTCAGCTACCAAGGGAATTCATGGCGGTTCTTGTCCTACAAGCTTCTCAATTCGATGCAGATGGCATATCTTGTTTATGGTGTGTTTAGTAATGGTCATGGGGATCCATGAACTTTTCAATATTTTTCGTACACTTAGGTAGGGGTACGCATAGGGTTCAGTAGCATTGGTAGCTTTGGGTTACCATCGACATCTTGCCTGGCGCTTTTTATTTTTTGTTAAAGACATTGGGGATAATTTTAATGTGACTTTATGTACCCAAATGCTTTTGTTACCTTCATAATATCCTTGGGCGACTAGTAGAAGATTGTCAAGTAACCACCATCTTTGGGTAGCACTCATTTTTCATGGTTGCCTTATTTGATTGGATACTACATGGCTTTGGGTAGCCAAAGTTATTTTTGACCTGTATAGTATTCATGGGCTTCTAACAATTCTTCCTTGATGAACAATGTTTTCAGTTTAGGGTTGGATTTTGCTACACTTTGCAATGCAGTCTATTTGGTGATGTGGCTGTCAAACTGGCTTATGTTGGAGCACCATTTGGCATCTTCATCATGGAAACATTAGTATTGCTAGGAACATGTAGTTTTGGGCACCTGTTGTGGCAATTTTGACTCTACAAGTTTAGAAATGTTGACTCTACAATTTTGACTCTACAAGTTTAGAAATGTTTGTGGCATGGGTGTTACTAGGGTTAGTTCTTGGAGAGGCCACTTGTCTCGAGCGGTACTTGATGGCAAAGGTTGATCCTATTTTGGCGAAGCTTTTGATAGAACTTGATTACTTACCTCTACAACCATAGGCCTCTTTTGAGTGGCACGGTCGGAGTATGGGTTACCTTTAGAACCTTGATTAGTTCTAGCACCTCTTTGATTGGAGAATGGGTCTTGTGTTGAGGTTTTATAATACATGGGCTCTCATCTATCATTAGAATAGTTACATATCACAAGGCTAGTTGCAAGGTAGCAGTTTATGAGTCCTAGTCTATTTGGCAACAATTATGCCCCATCCATCCTCATCTAAGAAGCACTGTGGGTTATTTACAATGTGAAAAAACCTATGCATGTGGATTTTAATGTGTTTACTTCTTCCACTCATGCTTTTTCTTAGCATGCACCAAGTCTCATGAGACATCAGGTTATGGCTAGTGCGCACATGTCAATAAGCACTAGCTTTTGTTCTAGACCGATTTCTATGGTCATACGTATTGGGGGTAAAGGCCCCTGTATACGGGTATTTAGCCCATCATATATAAATGGAAGATAAGAAAGATAAGGTAGTGTGAGCTACCACCAAAATACGAGTCGTCTCCTCCTCTCTTGCTCACCCACAAGCTTCCGCTCTCTCTCTCAACTGGTATCAGAGCGTGGTGAGCTGCGTGTGCGCGTGTGTGCGAAGCCGATCGTCGCCGTCATCGTCTCTTGCGAGAGAAGCTTTCGGCCATGGAAGCTTGAGGAGCTTGCTTGGAGCAGTCTTCTCGGCACGGAAGAGCTCGGCAAAAAGGAGGAGCAAATCTATGGAGGAAGCTCGGTGTTGAGCTTGGTTGAGCTTGGTTGAGCTCGGTGTTGAGCTTGGTTGAGTGCAACCAGCAAACAACGAGAGAGTCTCCTCCCTCTGCGTGGAGTCTCCTACTGCCCGTGAGTTGCCCGTGGGAGCTGCATCTTGACATACATGTCATTTTTTTTTAAAATACTGTTTGGGCTGTATACAACAAGCTGCCCCATCTTTTCGGACAGTTTGTTACTTGTTTTGAGAAGGGGAAGTCATATATTAATCCCCTGGGAGCAAAAACGACCTGCTCTATATCAGTTTCAGCCTATGCTACACTAGTTTTCAGCCATGGGAAGCAAAAACAAATTTGTGCGAGATCCATCAACTGGGCTGTGATGCATTGAGATACTTTTCATGTCATGCCTACCTGCAGAAGCGCTTACTACATCCGATGATGGATATTCTCAGGATTGGATCCTAGATTTAGGTGCTTCATTTCATGTCACTCCCCATAGGGATTAGTTCAGCACCTATGATAGTGGAATGCATGGCTGTGTTCATCTTGGAAACAACTATGCATGTGACATAGTGGGAGCAGGGGACATTAAGTTCTCATTTGCAAATGGTTCGTCATTTACTCTAAAGAATGTACGTCATGTACCCAAGCTGACTAAGAGTCTTATATCGGCTGGTCAATTGGATGATAGTGGTTATCATACTATCTTTGGATCTCAGAGTTGGAAGATTCAAAAGGGCTCTATGGTTTTGGCACGAGGTGCCAAATGTGGGACGCTGTATCCCTTGCATGTATCAGGTGTTTCTGATAATGTTGTTGCTATAATTGAGCAGCCAAGCACTTCTTTGTGGCATTGCCGGTTGGGCCATATGAACCAAAATGGAATGAAAAGCTTATGTCGTTTGGGTTATGTGCCGATTTTGAGCTTTTTTGATTTTGAATTTTGTGAACATTGTATGGCAAGCAGCCTAAATCAGCCCACAAGCGGCAAGCTAAGAAAGAGCTTGACAAGTTGGATTTGGTTCATTCAGATGTATGTGGTCCTATGCCTACTCGATCATTAGGAGGGGCTGAATATTTTGTCACATTCATTGACGATGCAACCAGGAAAGTTTGGGCTTATCCTATGGCTCGTAAGAGTGATGCATACAATGTGTTTCAGAAATGGTTGGCTTTGGTTGAGAATCAGTCAGATGGAAAGCTTAAATGCTTGCGGACTGATAATGGCGGAGAATATGTCTCTGATGAGTTTCGACATTTCTGTGACACACGTGGCATAAAGAGGGAGCTTACCACCCCTCGTACTCCAGCTCAGAATGGAGTTGCAGAGAGAATGAACCGGACTATTCAGGAGAGGATGCAGTGTATGCTTTCTCATGCTAGCATGTCAGGTGGATTTTGGGCTGAGGCATTGAAGACTGCAGTGCATGTGATTAACAGATCACCAAATAAGAATTTGGATCATGGCGTTCCTAAATAGGCATGGAGTGGCAAGAAGCCCTCTTACAATCACTTGTGCATATTTGGGTGTGAGGCATTTGCACATGTGCCAAAAGAGCTTTGCAAGAAGCTAGATCCGAAATCTAAGAAATGCATCTTTCTGGGTTATGGTGAAAGTGGAGAGATGGGATATCGTCTCTGGGATCCAGAAGGCAAGAAGATCATACACATCCATGATGTGGTCTTCAATGAGAAGAAAAGTCACCTTTCAGGATGTTAATCCGCTAGCACATGATGGTAGAAGGCAAGTTGTTCATGCACCAAATGTGGATCAAATGGTACAGCCAAGTACTCCCATTGGTTCACAACAAAGGGCAGATGATAGTTCATCAATTGGTGGACGTGATGAGCCAGATATGGCTGATATACATGATGGACAACAAGTTGACATGCCTTTGAGACGGTCAACCAGAATCTCTAGACTGCCATATAGATTTGTGCCAGGCGGCGCAGACTATGTTATGTTGACTCACTCTGCAGAGAACCGTCATGCTACAAAGAGGCTATGCTGACAAGCGCAAGTGGGAGCTTGCTATGCAGTCAAAGATGGATTCACTCAAAAAGAATGATACGTGGGATCTTGTTTCTTTGCCTAGAGAGAAGCATGTGCTCCCATGCAAGTGGGTGTTCAAGATGAAAGTCATAGGTGATACAGTGCCTAAGTATAAGGCGCGGTTAGTTGCCAAGGGATTCAAGCAAGAAAAGGGTGTGGACTTTTATGAGATCTTCTCGCCCCAGTTGTGAAGATGACTACACTCAGATGTGTGCTTGGCTTGGTAGTAGCTAAAGATGACATGGAGTTAAAGCAGATGGATGTCAAGACTGTGTTTCTTCATGGTGACTTGCATGAGGACATCTACATGCAGCAGCCTGAGGGCTTTGTGCAAAAAGGCAGAGAGAAGCTGGTATGCAAGCTTAAGAAGAGCCTATATGGTCTTAAGCAGGCACCCAGGGAATGGTATCACAAGTTTGATGCATTCATGAGATCTCAGCATTTTAGGCGGAGTGAGTTAGATCACTGTCTTTACACCAAGAAGGCCATAGATGGCAGCTTGGTTATACTCATTCTATATGTGGATGATATGCTACTTGCTAGCAGGAATAGCTATGAGCTAGATGGTATTCGGGCCAAGTTGCATGAGGCATTTGACATGAAGGACTTGGGAGATGCAAGACACATTTTGGGCATGCGCATTGCAGATGACAAAAAGCAAGGACTCTTATGGTTATCCCAGAAAGAGTATGTCGGCAAAGTGCTTGAGCGTTTCAATATGGCGGGGGGGAGGCATTGAGCACTCCTCTTCCTCCATATGTGAAACTCAACCAGAAAGATTGTCCGAAGTCAGATGGTGAGAAGGCCGAGATGGCTAAGGTTCCTTATGCATCAACAGTTGGCAGTTTGATGTATGCTATGATAGCTACGAGGCCCGACATTGCATTTGCAGTGGGAGTTGTTAGCAGGTACATGGCAAATCCAGGCAAGAAGCATTGGGAGGCAGTGAAGGGTTTGATGCGTTACTTGCGAGGTACGCAAGAGATGTGCATATGCTTTGGTAGACGAGATGCATGTGTATTGGGCTACACAGATGCAGATTATGCAGGTCACCCTGACACGAGGAGGTCTACTTCTGGCTATGTGTTTACCTTTGCTGGAGGTGCAGTGTCATGGATGTCACGTGCATAGAAGTGTGTTTCACTTTCTACCACACAGAGGCTGAGCATATTGCAGCCACAGAGGCATGCAAGGAAGCCATTTGGCTTAGTCAGTTAGTGGGAGATTTGGGAGTTACAGTTGATACTCTTGTGTTGCATAGTGATAGTATGAGTGCTATGCAGTTGGCACGAAATCCGGTCTTTCATGCAAAGACCAAGCACATAGAGGTCAAGTATCATTTCATCAGAGAGGTACTTGAGGACAAGCGGCTTGAGCTTGTCAAGGTGCATACGGATGATAATCCTGCAGACCTTCTGACGAAGGGTCTAGCATCTGAGAGATTCGCATGTCTCAGAGAGATGATGGGCATTGGGTGAGCACTATTCTTGCATGTACCACTCTCGATTGGAGCCACATTGGCCTTTAAGTGGGAGGTTGTTGGGGGTAAAGGCCCCCTGTATACGGGTATTTAGCCCAATCATATATAAATGGAAGATAAGAAAGATAAGGTAGTGTGAGCTACCACCAAAATACGAGTCATCTCCTCCTCTCTTGCTCACCCGTGAGCTTCCGCTCTCTCTCTCTCTCTCTCAATACATAGCCAAACTTTGGGGGATTTCACGTCCCAATCTTCCTCTTGTTGTAGGGTCAACGACTTGGACCATGTTAATGGAGATGTGGTGTTTGCACAATTTGTCTTACCTATCCTCAGCTTCACACTGAGCCTCTCGTTTCATTTGCAGCCTCTTTTATTTTTCTACTTTCTTTTGGTGGATGGCCCTCAAAAGCATTTGCAATTAAAGGGCCATAGTAGGATCTAAGTTTTCTACCATTGAAGACTCCTTTCATCCCACACCATCAAGTGTTTTGATGCATATGGATGCTTGAGATGTGAGTTCATACACTAGGAATAGTCCTATTCCTTTGTGCTTGTGCATTTGGTTCTTTGTGTTGTAAATGAGGACCATGTCCCCGACTTTGATTTCTTTATCTTTGAGCTTGTCAATGCTTGCCAAACCATTACTTACACATTGGCTTTTTTATGATCATTCTATAGATTGCACGTAGTCGAAATCGAGTCTCACCTAAACAATCAAGCTCAAATAATGGATTCCTAGTCATTTGAGGAAGGTCTAGGTAATGGGATGTACCATGGGGCAAGCTTACGATTGACATGGTCCTCTCCTATCCAAAAATGTATCTAGACAGTGCTGCTATCGGTAATGTAACTTAACCTCAACCACACTAACTTCAGGGCATACGCTGGACCATCCACACCTACTCTGCTACTGGTACCAACATCACCACACCAACTTGGGTGACACGAGGATACTAACCATTAGGAAGGGGATATATTAACCACTCTATTGGTTAACATGGTTTTGGCCGCCCAACCTATCATAAGGCCCTTTTCCATCTTACCCATGCGAATGGACACTTAACTTTTGTAAGATGGCATTGGAGCATATAAAACAACCTTACCATGCACTTAATGTCAAATACGGAAAGTCTATGGACTTAGTGTACATAGTTGCTAGAATAGTCTAGAGGTCGGTCAAATAGGAAAAGTCTATAGACTCAATGTACATAGTTGCTTAAGACTAGTAATAGATATCGGACCATTTTTTAGTTTAGCTAGCCTAGTGTGAAAACTAGTCACTTGTATATAGGTCAGTCTTACAATAAGCAAGACACAATCATTTCCTTGCAACTCTCCTCTCCCGTGTTCTTGCTTGCTCATATGCCATTGAATCTTGCTTGCTTGTTGAATGCATGCTAGATTGGTTTGATTATAGGTTTTTTCTTCTTGTATTAGCTTCTTTTTCTTCCCCCACCTTTTGTGAGGAAGAACCACTGTGAAGACAGATCTCTTATTGCCTCCATCAAGGCATAGAGATCTTTCTCTTCAACCATTTGGCAAAGCACATTCTGGTTGTGACAACGAAGTGAGGATGCGACAGAGGAGCTATTACACCCATTAATGGGAAGTTGCATTTACGGCTCAAAGGTAAGACCCAACTACACACATGATTTGGCAAGGCTAAGGTAATCTCTTCACTTGAACATCAACATCTAGAGATTTCTCTTTCTAGGACTTTGACTAAATTTGATAGTGTGTTTGCCCACTATTTCAATAAAGTTTTGGATTATTGATGCACAATGTGCAGCTCCTCCATATGCTCTATCTTCATTCGATTTATTGTAGCTTCAATATTCATTTATATTTCTTTATTAACTTTAGTTGATTGGTCATTTCAGCTTGACTTTTCTCCAATTGCTGGTTAGCCATCATTTTAAGCTTGACTTTTCTCTAATTGTTAGCCATCATTTCAAAGCTTGACTTTTCATCCAGCAGTAGGTAGCCATCATTTCAAGATTGACTTTTCTCTAGTAGTTAGCCATCATTTCAAGCTTGACTTTTCTCCTATTTTTGTTGGTTAACCACAGCTTGACTTTTCTCTAGTTGTTGTTGTTGATTAGCCATCATTTCATCTTGACTTTCAAAGCACCAACAGGATTATTTGTGCGATCTTAACCAAGACGCCTCATGCCATGAGTGGGAATATAAGCTCTTTGGGCTTATAGAATTGCCTACAAGGTAGCCATCCCCACACTACACCTTTCAACTTGACATACGAATGATCACACCACCCATTGATTTTGCCCCACTTCTATCCCACATACTCGACAACGCTACTGAGGCCACAGCACATCCATGTGTCTATTATATATGCAAATCCCATGTATATATTGTAGGTGGCGTGCATTGGCATTGGGAAAAAGGTTTCCCTGTGTGTAGAAGAAGCTTCTGTGGTGGTGAAAACTCCAGCACGCTACTTTCTTCGACACTTACTTAACTACTTTCTTCAACTCTTACATATGGTTTGAGATAGGGAATTGGTTGTGATACGTAAGGAGGTTAGCCGATAAGGTTGGGTTGTCCATGAGAATGGAAGAATTTAGGACACCCATTCTGGCAAGTATATTGGTAAACCACAAATTGGGGGTAGCATTATGTATGGTGTCATGTCGAACATGGCCGAATAGATCTAGGTGCTTCTTAATCCTCTTTTTTAAAATGTTGGTGGGGCTATTCGACTTGATTGCTTGAAGCATGGTCACATAATGCAAAAATAAGGAAAGTATAAATTTTGGATTGCTAGACAATGCCTACTTTGGGCATGTAACATTGCCTTGACCTTTTGGGCATCTCTACCTTGCTTAACTAGCATGGATGTAAGGAAGTTTTCGTGCTTTAGAGGGAGATGCAAAGCGTGTGGTTGATTAAATCATTGATTTGTGTAAACATCTCCCCTTGGTGGGTACATGAATCCGAAGGCTCCACAAATTGCAATTGGGATGTCCATTTGATTGGGCAAGATGGAGGATACACCACTGGGCATCTTCACGAAGTCCAAGCATGTCATGCACAGATGGAACGCTAGTAGCCCTTGTGAGTGTGCGGACGGCAAAATTGTGATTCATGGATGGCAAGAGGGTTGGACAAGCATGAGCAAGACACAATGAAGAAGATAAGACAAGACAAACCATTTGGATCGAAGGCAAGCATGCAAAGTGTTGGCATGGGGCATGGATGCTCTATGCAAGAATGGGATCTAGTGTCGAAGTGCCTTGTTGTTGATAAGGTGTGGTTGAGACCATTGGGTGTAATCAGAGGCAAGTGTGGATACAAGAATGGGTGCCAAATGGACCATAGGCGGTTGAATATCTAAGTCTATGGGCCTAAGTGCCAATGGTGAAAGGATGCAAGTGAATGCACACCAGAAACTTGCCAGGGTTGCGTTGTTGGTGAAAGGTTACAAGTGTCTCACCACCATCAGTGGCTTCTTGCCAAAGGTTGTGTTGCCTTGTTACATCGACATTGGTATTGGTGTACAGGGTAGTTACTTGTGGTCATGCTAGCTTTGGGGTTGGTGTGCCAACATTGCGGATTTGTTGATACCTTGAAGTTGTCAGCAGAATGGTGCTTGGACAGGGCCTTACGAATGTGCCAATGACGTGGTTGGGATACTGATAGCTTGACTTGAGGTATCGAGTGGTGATGTCATGGGAGGTCATGGATAATGTTAGAGTTGAGGCCGGAATCCTGGGGTTGTCTCGTGGTGTGACCGAGAGTGATGTTGGGGACGCACGCCGGGGGGAGGGGTTGTTGAGATGGTGAAGATGATGGGGAGACCGGTCTTATTTTGGCACTACAAAAGGTGAGCCGATACTTTACAAAAATGACTCTTTTCTCATCAATATGGAATCATCAAACATGTTTGCACTTGCTTGTAAAAAGATGCCTTCAGTGTACGGAGCATGCATATGGTCCCTCTCTCTCTCTCCACTTTGAGAATCAAGCTTTTCCTTGCTAGATCTCTTTGTTTATCCACTGCCAAGCTCTCTTCTCAAGCTTGCTCATTCATCAGAGCCTCTCACTCTCACATATCATTTTAATACACACACACACATATATATATACACATATACATATATATATATATGGCAGCAAAGATGATGAGGGGGGAGTTGTGCACATGTATGTGTGGCAAAGGGCATGTGCATGAAAAAAGAAGAACGATGAGGTGTGTACGTGTGGGTGAACAGGGTGTATTTGCTCGTGCGTGCTTGTGTGGTGTGAAAATGTTGGGTGCATGTGTTAGGTGCCTATGCACGAGTATATGTGGGGGAGAATGCGTACGCGCCAAGTGCATGCATGTGAATGAATGTGCGTGTGTGAACAAGGTGTGTGGACATGCAGGTGAATATGCACATGCATGGGTGGATGCGCACTCGTGAGTGAATGGGTGGGGTGCACGCAAGTGTGTAAAAGTGAGTGCACATGTGCGTGAAGATGGGTGTGCATGTGTGAGCGAACATAATGTGTGTTCATGTGTAGGTGTATGCCTGATGTGTAAAAGTGTGAACGCATGCATGTGAAAATAAAAGAAATGGGTAATTTTGCAAGGTGCGTGCACGTGTGTAAAGATGTGTGTACACATATGAATGGATGTGTGTGGGGTATGCAAAATGGGAGGGTGGTGCATGTACAAAAAAAGTGCAAATGGGTGTGTACACGTGCGAGGTGTGAAACAGCAAGTGCACGTGCATGTGCGTTGGGGCAGTGTGTGCATGCATGGGTGCAAAGGTGTGTACATGTGCAAGTAAATGTGTAGGGTTCAAATGGGAATGTAGGGAGTGCACATGCAAGGGTAAGGGTTAGGATGTTGATAGGTTTGGGGTGCCCTCATTCACCATGGGTATGGTAAAACCATTCCATAGGGGAGCTTGAGGGTTGTGGTCTTCTTCACGAAAGATGACGATAATATGTGTAGCCATGTTCCATCCCCTCTAGAGGATGATTCTCGCTTTCAATGTACTTATGGGGTCACATAAAACTTACATGATGAAGGTTTAGATCTAATAAGAAACTCTACTTCAACACAACCAACGGTCATAGATTGGGAATTACCACAATAATGGTTGCATGCGAAAGGTGTGAGGGGAAGGTGGCCTACTAACAAGGTCCACATCTCCCAAGACAAAACATTATGGCTTGCCCTGGTTTCCACCAACGTGAGCCATGTAACTAGGTGGTCTTTCTAGGGGAACTCTATCTCAAAGGCGAGTGGGTTCCATTGGTGGATCTATTTCAGATGCATCGAGCATGAACATGGATGTGATTTTTGACACCATCCATTCGTGCAAACCTTGTCCCCAAAGCTTCTGGAAAGAGTGTCCATGGTTTGCCAGAATGTGAATCTAGTCCTTTGAGTCAGCAAGATCCATGAGGGGCTCATATTCTTGGTCCTCATCTTTGCCATCCAACATCCTATTAATAGATATCAATCAACATGGTGTGAGCTTCTATGTTGCATGCTTGATTGAAGCAGTCCGAACAATTGTGTCAAGACTCATTCACAAGAATGCCTCGGCCCATGGGATGAGTTTTCCCTATTTTCAAGGACTAGTTACCTTTGCATATGTAAATGTGATTGGTTTTCCAATCATGAACCACCCTGAGGTCTCTCATGTAAGGCCTTCCAAGGATCATGGTGTATGACCCTCTTCTTTTTGAACATCTCACCACATGAATATGTGGTGGAGGACACCCAAAGGTATTGTTATTCCTATTGGCAAGCTTGACCATGAGGCTTGTGCACTAGTGGTGGGCTTCCCCAAGCCTCCCAACAATCCTTGGTAATTATATTAACACCTGGTTTTATTGTGTTCCCATTGGCAAGCTTGACCACAAGGCTTGTGCCTACGAGTGGTGGGCTTCCCAGGCCTCCCAATGATTATATCAACACCAGCCTACGAGTGGTGGGATTCCCCAGGCCTCCCAACAATCCTTGGTGATTATATCAATACTTGCACCACCATCCAAGATTACGGAGAACGTCATTCCTTTATAAACAACAAGTAACACAATGTTCATTTTAGTGCTTTTGAAGTCATCAGAGGAACCACCTCCTACATTACTCCTACACATTGGTAGGTCCAAACCCACCTCCAAGTGAGTACGAGCTAAGTGATCGTGAATATTGCACAAGGGACATAGTAGGTCGCACAGCCTTCTTATCCTTAGAAGTGCGAGTCTTGATAAGCTCTTTTTTACAAGGAAATTGTCAACTTTGGAGAGACTTATCCAATGGGATGAATCAGAATTTAAAAGCTCACATAGTTGAACCTAAACTTGAAGAGGATGGGGATAAACCGTGCCATACTGAGCGCTCTCCTTCTATACCTAAGACAAAGAGACAGCCAAAAGTGACCATGAACAAGATGGGACACTACAAAAGCACTGAAATGAACAAGTGCGGCACTGCTACAAAAGCACTGAAATGAACAAGCTGGGACACTAGGTGTGGGTGTCCTACTTGTTAAGGTGCTAGCTAGGGCTGGCGTTGAGGTTTTTCCCTTGGGGCAAGCCCTGCTCCACCGTTGGCCTAAATGATTTTGTAGATTTTCTTCCCACTCATCCATGTTCATGTCCTTGACTAGGACTCTAGTAGGGTGGTGCTGGTGGGGCACCCTTAGCCATTGAGTGGGTGATTTCTACATCCTTGGCTCCTATCTCTTGGTTGGGTGGACGACTTCCACATCCTTGTTTTGTAGATTATTCACCTAGTCTAAGACTTCGCGGTAGATGACTTCTACGTGCTTATCTTGTAGATTATCCACTAGGTCTATTGCCTCGCGGTAGCACTCATCGATGATATAGTACCTAGACCTTTAGAGATGGTCATAAAGCCTTTGCCTCTTAAGAACAAACATATATCGATTGATGAACGCTAGATCATCCAATCTTTCATGGGTGCTCCACCTCATATGGAGATGCTTAGTTCTAGCAATGTAATCTCACATTGTTTCTCCCTTCTCTTGCTTAAGGTTATATATGTGCAATGGGGCTCCATCTAGCTCAATTGGGTTAGAATCCTACACTTGTTCCTGTGGTTGAACAGCAAAAGTGACATGTCTCGTTTGTTGTTAAAATGTGGTTGTTGGGCTGCTTGTTGGTCATGGTGGGTCTGCTTAGGATAAACCCAACTCAAATATACATGGTTTGATCGCTTCCTGTTGGAGCAAACCTTAAGGTTCTTCGTCCCGCTCCCGCTAGAGCGATTGAATACCTTCTTCATGAAATTTAGGGCATTGTTGATAGAGCCAATTGGTGAATCCAGAGATCGGAGGCGAGTTGGCAACTCTTATTTTCAGGTGTTGCGTTGTTCCTCCACTCAGGTCTATGTTTTGTAGGCTTATTTCCTCCTAAAGCTCCTCACTTGAGGTGGATCCGAAGGAGTCTAGACTTCTTTATAGGGGAGCACTGTGTTGAGTGCTGGGTTTAAGGCTTGATGGATTTAAGGAGGTGTGGTTGGATGCACTACAGTTTATTATATTATCGTTTCCAATAATTTTTCTAGATTGGGTTCTCATCAAAGGTTTTTATTATTTTTATGTGCAGATACAAAAATGGTTTCACATAGTTTTTTTTCTTGCTAGGTTCACGACTATAAGTTCACATCTCCAAGCTCACATCTACAGGTACTATGCATGATAAAATTATGAAAAGATGACAAAAATTGACTGTCCCACTCTAATTCAATATAATGGAGCTCAACACTCGTAAGCAAAGGAATAAGCAAGAAAGGACAATTGAAGGATCCCCCTCAAATGAAATTGATGGCAACCAGTGCTATGAGAAAAACAAGAGCAAAAAAGAAAGAGTAGGATCTTAATCAGGTTAAACATGAGAAAAGACAACTTAGTGATTTTAATGGTTTACACCCATTACGATAGGAGGTTGGTCCCATGAGAAAGGGTGATCCCTAAGTTCAGTGGTCGAGAAGGACAATCCTAACCCAACATGTGGTAGCTTAAGATTTCCTATCTCAAGAAAGTTTTTACCTATCTCATAGCCATGTTGCTAGTTTAGCTAACTTCCAATTGGGGTAAACAAAGCTGAACGCCAATTCCCTTGGGCAAGGTGGCAAGCATGATGATGCTTTGCTGGCTACAACATTGAAAGGTTCTTATGACAATTTTCAACGAAGGTTCTGTGTAACTTCTAGAATTGATTTTTTTCCCCTCATTTCACAAGTAGGTTCTTGTGGGATTACACCAAGTGTGGTAGCCAAGCCACACTTGATGTAGACATTGACCATGGTGTTGCCAAGAACAACTCCCCTGTTTAAGCAACCATACTATGTATTTCACATCCCTTGTTTATGGCTCCTACAAGGGTTAAACTCAATACATCATGGAAAAGAACCTTGTAGCTTTAAATTAACCATTACTCTACCAACAAGCTTTGCCCAGTTTGAGGTTTTTGATTCATTATTACTGCAACTTCAGGCAATGCTAGCAAGCTCGACTGGTAGAACAATAACCATATTTCTATTATGTTGATAATGTGAGGAAAGTTCCACAAATTCTACTTGGTTCAATAATAATGATATGTAATGATGGGTGGAGATGCCAAGAATAAAGATCTTGTTAAGCCTTAATTTGCAAAGCTTCATGATGACAGCTTAATTATAGGTTAAAACACTCTTAAAGTAGTGTTACAATGCTTCCTGATTACAGGTTGAAGCATTATATTTGTAGTGTGTTACAAAGCTTCATACCATTGCTCTACTTAGGCTGAGTCTCCGATTTTCATGTGGCTCGTAAATACAATGTTTCACAACTGAATTCTGTCGTGTATTGGTTGACTCCATTAGTAGGGTAGGGGCATTTCCCATGCCTGCTAGGTTATCCAGCAACCAGCATACACTGTGTTAGTCACTTCACCTGATCTTTTTCATCTTGAGAAGGTTGGGAGTACTAGTGGTACTTCATTTCTACAGGTGATGACCACTTTAATAGGAGTTGTCAGGCATGCGGAAAGCATTTTTGAATACAGTTACCCAAGCTCGCTGAAAACAACACTTATGACAGAGCCTAAAGATGCTTAAAAGCGTCCACAGATCCACTACAGCTGAGATAAATGCACACACTAAAAGGCAGTGACCAGAAATCAAATATATACGGCATCAAATTGGACCATATGTTAGAGCAGCCTCCTCCTAATTTACATAATCCACCTCTTCCTGCGAAGCTTAGCAAACCTTGACCTCATTTTGCCAGTATACAATGGTATTCGATGTTGTGACCATACATAGTGCTGCATGGGATTATGCACCACCACAGTAGAGCTAAAATAGCACCCAGCTCTTGTAGAAGAAACTCTTTGACATGACTCCTTGGAGAGGAGATCTTCCTCATTTGAAGGTGGGCGCGCGCCCAAAACAGACTGTGTGCAGGAGACTTCCTGTTGTGAGCTCTTGGTTCCAGAACCCGCCCCGATAGAACGTGAGTCATTATGCTGAGTCTCTTCAAAGCCTTCAACCTCCAGTAAAGCAGCATTGAGGCCATAACTGCCCAACCCAGCAGTCTCAAAAGAGCGAGCTGCCTCTGCCAAAAGTCGTCGTGTTTCTAAAAGTGGAGCTATTGCATTCTTATCATTGGCTGCTGTTGCTTCCAGGGCATTTGCAGCTCTCTTTGCTTCAGCCATGAGGACCCTGATTGCAAATTTTTTCCAGCTGAGGACCATTGTGAATACCGAAGAAAGAAATGACTATTAAGCACGCAAGATATAGATACAAACATACATGCTAACACACAGGCATGAACACAGACATATATACATACACAAATGCACATACAGATAAATACAAAAAAAGATACATCCATAAATGCCTGCATACAAACATAAATACACAGATATGCATACATGCAGAAACACAAAGACACAGACAGACATAAACACACACAGACAAGCAGACACACCTGCACATCCATAGTCTTGAAGATTTAAACTAATGGAACATGGAACCTCAGGCCTTTAAAAAATCATACCTGGCCCGTTCAGTCACGTCCTTACGCTTCATCTCCTCGACAGAGAGGCGACTAGCTCGCATCCGCTTAAGTTTCTCAAGCTTGTTCTGGGTCAAAGGATCTTTGTATGCTCGGGGAGCCTTTTTGGCTGGATTGAATTTTATCAAAGATGATTTTTGTTCTGACCTTGCTATACTGTCAATATCATCGTCGTCCAGTAGGAAGATGCCACTTTGCTTATTGCCATTGGCCCTCTTAGATTTTCTTCTGCTGCTCCTTTCCGCAGGCTGTGCACCACGACTTGACAAGTATGCATGTAAACCGTCGTGCACGCTTTTGCGATAGTTCTGATATCATGTAAGAATAAAGTGTCAAAAGGCAAACACCAAAAGCATGTGATAAAGCCAGTTTAAAATAGCAACCCTATCAGTCAAAAAAGAGACACATGCCTCTCCCTTACAGGATCAGCCCATTTGGCTCTAATTGCTTTAGAAATCTTTATTCTATGATCAGCTGATTTGTTGCCCATCATGGCTCTTCGTCTTTGCAACTCCTTCCATGTATCTCTTAGCTCCCCCCATATGGTATTATAGCTGTCCCATCGGTACACCACATCCCCATCACTGCCTCTCCTAGCTGCATCCGCAATCATCTCTTCCCATTCTACCACACAGGCTTCTTGCCTCTGCTTGACAATCCTCTTTGCATCCCATAGGTTCATAATAGCAGTCTTTATTTTCAGCTTGGTCTCAGAGCTGCAGAAGACATGTTTGAATCAATACCCCGAAGCAAACACCAACAGAACCACCTCAACCTACATAATAACAGAAACCAGCTATGCAAAAAAAAACCTTAAGCTTACATTAAAACATCTCTGCAATAACTTCTACACACCTTTATTCACCAAAAACCAGACTTGCAGGGTACCCTTTATGCACCAACTTTGATGTAAAAGTCCAAACTAACGCACTCCCACGTCCCAAGAAAACCCTCACCATTCATGCCTCCTCACTGGACCAGCCAGGAATGATGACCCATGAGGGCTGGACCTTCTACCCGTTTGGCTTGATCAGGGTCATGTCTACGCCAACCATTTGACAAATAAAGCAAAAACTACTAGTTTAAAAATTGAAAGGATACATCAACCTTACCTTTTTCCAAAATGGCTTTCCAATACCCATCAGGGGCTGGCAATTCAAGCACAAATGGTCATGGGGATTGGTTTACTGGCAAGCCCCATGATAGTCACTTGTTTGTTTTAAATCTGGGCTGCTCTGCCCCAATAGTTGTCAAGCTCATCATCATCACAAAATCATGTTTACACTTAAACAAGTAGACTCTCCTCCTTCAAGTACCTGACAACAACTGTTTTAATAATTATGCTGCTAATTTTTTTCCTCACCTCAATCACGGAATGCCTACTAAGAACATCTCTAGCTGTGTTTTTCCCTCCTGTCACAAGCTTCTCTTTTTCATCACCTACACTGCAAAATCCTTCTTCTTCTATTGGTGAGACACCATATTAGGTGGCCTTTGAGTAACATTTTCGGTCTCTTTTGAGTCAGACAATTTCTCATTTGCCCAAAGATAGAAGTTTTGGAATCTTTGAACTTTCACGGACAAGTTGACCAAGGCACTAGAGGCCTATGCCAAAGAAGCTACTAAATACTCAAGTTTTATGAGAGTGCATTGGATGTATCTTTAGATTCTGAAGCAATGTTTGAAAGAGGTGAACAAGAGATACCCAAAGTTATCGTTATCTTTTAGAAGCTTCGGCCCACTCCCTATTATTAAGAGATCAATGATGTCTCCATAAATCTTTCTAAAGCTTGGTTGGACTATACCCGTCCTGTTTCATGTCAGTTGGTTGAAGCCATATGTGGAACTGTCTCCTCCTGCCATTCCACATGAGCCCCAACAAGAAGTTCTTGACGAGGTAGAAGTGTTGATCCCATACGAAATTGTTCTCCACCACTTTAAGCATGGCAAAATCATCGCAAGTTCCAGGACTAGGGTGTCCATGAAGAAGTTTGACTCGGTGAGGAGTTCTTCCACAAGTATCCGGCATATTGATAGACTATTAGGCAACTCTCGTCAACTAAGGCACAAACATTGCAAATTCCAGGACCAACATACCCATGAAGAAGTTTGACTCAATGAGGAGTTCTTCTACAAGTATCAGACAATATTGATAGACTACTAAGAGGCTATGCAACTCTCATCAACGATCTAAGCAAGAGGCAACGTCACGTGCACCCATCACACTAAGGTGGCATGTGGACATAATTGTACTATAAGTACAAGTTTTGGGTCAATCCTTGTGTTCGACAGTGTGTACACTTCATATTTTGTGAGCCCCAATTTAGTGAGACAGTTGCAGATCACCATAAAGATAGGCGAGGGTAAGTGTTACATCCCTAGCCTAATAACAAGACTAACCTAGGGCTAGTTGTCAATTCTCTGACTATGCACATGTGGATTAACACCATGGAAGGGTAGGTATAGACCTTGGTGTGTGTTCCACGCATGGTTTAGTACATGTGGAAGGACTCCATGGAAGGAATGAGATCCTGGTGTGAGCTCCCGGCATGATTGGCAATAGGACTCCATGGAAGGATTGAGATCCTAGTGTGAGCTCCTGGCATAATTGGTTACATGTGGAAGGGCTCCATCGAAGGATTGATATCCTGGTGCGAGTTCCTGGCATGACTCAGTAAATGTGGAAGGGCTTCATGGAAGGGTGGATACCCTGGTGAGAGTTCTTGGCATGTTGATGAAGTCTCATGGAAGGGTGGACATCCTCGTGAGCATTCTTTATACCTATATGGGCAATGCCCGAGACAAGTTCAATACAGGATGAATAAGTTGGGAGATGGAATCCAGAATATTATGCATAAAGCATTTGTGTGTGTTTTGACATGTGTCTTGACTACCTAGACAATGCCTAGTATTTCTTCTTGTGATTGTCCATGGGCTCTGGGGACACATGGAAACCCTGTGAACGCGTGTGTGCACACTTGTTTGGGACTCAGGCAGTGGTCTTATGTGTTTTGCAGGTGGTAAGTGACCCCAAACTCACTTTACAGCTTATATCTTATTATACTAAGGTTTATGAGTGCAGGTGTTCACATACACTTAAATTTGGGCGGACAAATTATAAAGTGTTCACATACACTTAAGTTTGGCCGGACAATTTTTGAAGTGTGAAATCAAAAGGACTAGTTTTTAATGAAACCTGGCCATTACTCAAGGTGGGCAGCCCATCATACCATAATAGATCCCACGAGTTGCTATTCTGGGAGGGGTAGGCCAAAATCAGCTAGGCTCCCCCCTTTCCAGCTGTTTTTTGGAGGTGGAACACCCTGGGCTTCTCATAGGTGTCGATTGGGCATGCAAAGCAGCTCTTGAGGGTTGGCCAAGGCCCAACTCCTTGCTGGGCTGTCATATAGCTTCCCTAGCTTCTACAGGCAAAGGTGATTCTTCTCTCTCTCTCTCTCTCTCTCTCTCTCTCTCTCTCTCTCTCTCTTAGCAAGCAACCCCTTCTGGCTTCTCTACACGGCTGGTCAACTGCTGTACAGCATAGTTTTTTTTGTACGCGTTTGCTTGGAATTCCGTATGTCCGCCAACGTCCGAAATGCTTTTCCGTACGGTGCCATAGTATTTGGGGCTTTTTCGAAACTTTTGGTTTTTGGCTGCCAATTTGACGTGCATGTTGTTGCGCTGCGCGGCGTACCCTCTTTTGATATTCAAGACTTGACATATAAATCGTACCAGTAGTTTGTTACTTGGGGTTTTTAACCGCCTATGCTGCGAAATTACCAATCTTTCCCTTTCATACTTGGGTGCCAGACACTCATGGAGAGGCACATCATGTTGAGGCCCCAAGCAAAGCAAACTTCAAAGCAAGCTGCCAAGCACTTAAGCGACAGCCAGCTAAGCCTTAAGCAAGCTGCCAAGCACTTAAGCGACAGCCGGCTAAGCCTTAAGGTAAGAAAACTCAAAAGCTGAACTTTGAAGCCCACGATTGTAGCCTGTAGGCTGGCCGCTGCACAGTGCACATTTTGTCCTCCTTTTTTCTGTTTGCGCCCCCCTTGACAGCCTGCACCCCCCTTTTTTTTGCCTGTGCTCTCACTTCCCTCTCTAGTGTGTTAAGCTTTTAGCTTAATTGAACATGATTAAAATATCTTAATGCTTAAATACTTGAGTAAACATGAGGCAAAGAGCAAAAAGTTGTGTTGTTTGCATTGAGACACAAGGCCTTGTTAAATAGGACCTGAAGAGGTACAAATGAAGAGGCACATCTCTGATGAAAGGATACGACTCTTGAATGAATAGTTATGTTCTTTGGGCGTAGAGATGTGTCCTTTAATCAATAGATGTGTCCCTTTGAAGAGATGTGTCCTTTGGTGATGACCCATGTGACACGTTGTGACCCTTCACTAGTGTCCTTTCAATGATTAAGAGTAATTAGGATAATTAAGGGTAATTAAGAGAGATTAAGTCACAATCGTGACATTCCCTCCCACTTAAAATAAGACTCCGGCTAAATAAGAGACTTCTGCTGCTGAAGATCTTCGTCATTAGGTCATTTATGCTTGTGGTGAAGCTTGCACTGAGAAATATTGAAGACGTTTCCTCTATTGTCTTACTGTTGTGCTTTAAATGCTAAATCCCAAGTTGTAGCATCATTCTTTAATATCTTCTTCTTTGTCTGCTTCCAAATGTTGGGCTTGAAGTTGACTTGGCTATATTGCGATGTAGAAGAATCTGAAGGTTCAACCATGAATTCTCTCAATGATACTTGAATATTATCTGTTGAAGTGTTCCGCTTCATAGTAGTAAAGTACTCATCCAAGTTGTTAGAAGAATGTGTGAAATTATTTGGAATGTTGAAAACTTTATCCTCTTGCTTGATAACTGTCAGAATACGCAGCGGAGATGATGACCAAATCTGGGAACACGAGAGCAAAACGCAATGCAAAAAATAACAGCACGAGAGAGAGAGAGAGAGAGAGAGAGAGAGAGAGAGGCGTGTAACTCTGCTCTTATACACAAGAATCCCAGAATGATACAATACTGTAATGATACAATACTGGCCGTGGGGCCATTTTATATGGCCCCAAGCATGCAGTCGGCCTGCTCATGGGCAGCCGACAGGACTTGTAGAACTCCACGACCAGCAGCAACACCAGTCGGCTAGCTGCGCACTGTCAGCCAACAGCTGTGAGGTCCACGACCTGTCATACACAGTCGGCCACCTCCAGCAAGTAGACTAAAGCATACAACTGCAGTCGGCTACATACAAGGACATCCTACCACCTCAGGGCTGCCTCCCAAGCCACAAAAAAAATGGAAAGAATATGGGAAAAAATACGGAGAGTGGGGAAAAATGAGAAAACACCTAATAAGGGCAGGCACACCCACAATAGAGGCCCTGGTGTATATGTATAGACAGGAGATGACTTCTAACACCCCCTCTCAGCTCCTGGCTGTGAAACCAACCACATGGAGCTGGGGTGCCACCTAAGCGAATCATGAGATAGCGAATTCGTGAAGAGGTCCACCGTACTGTCCTCCGTCGAACAGAACTGTAGCAAGATGTCATCAACAACGATCTGTTACGAACAAAGTGCCTCTGGATGACCATGGGTTCCTCCAGTGGAAGTCCAATCCTGCAATGCAACCTCTGCATCCGCACCACCTCACAAGCACCATCACGAGCAGCCCGATACTCTGCCTCTGTCGTCGACAAGGCAAAAGATGACTCCCTCTTACTGCTCCTGGGCCTGAAGTAGATCCCCTCGTGTCCGAATCTCCTCCCCACACTGAGTCACTCCAACCGTGGAGTCGGACTCCATCCATCAATCCCCCTCCTGTGTAAACTCCATTCTCCACTCCGCCTTCCCAAACCACCTGACTTGTTGCTTTGTCCCGGAGAGCAACAAAATGCTCATCAAACTCCACCCGTACGCCGATGCACTAACAACAGATGAAAACCAAGTGACGGAACATACAACACCTGGGAGGAATGCTTCCCCCCTCTGCCATCAGGAACTATCTCCAACCTGCCCTCACTGTGAACTGGGATAGTGGATGTATCCCGTATCCCCAGAAAGAATGTGACCGGAATACCTGCAGAGATCCTATAAATCTGAACGGGAAGGAGTCATGTGCCTGGAAGCACCACTGTCTAGAATCCACTCCCGAGTATCCGTTGCGGAGAATCCTCCAATCTCCTCCCTACCTGAAGAAAATGAAACATCGGTGTCCATCACCTCCAGGTGCACAAAAGCCGGAGTCTTCATGATTGCTACTGAGGAATCTTCACCCTTCTCGGCCTTCCGCTTGGAACATTGCCTCCAATAGTGGCCTTTCTCGCCACAATCATTACAGGTCCTCTCTGCCTTTAGTTTCTCGCGGTCAGTAACGGACTTCTTCTCAAAAGACTTCTCCAATCAAGCCTTCCCTTTGCCCGTGTTACGGCCTTTCGACCGTTGGCCAGTTAAGGCCTCCGAACCTCCACCCTGAGAAGGGTTCGTGAATCGTTCCTCCTGGTCCAAGACCATAGGCACAAGCTTCTCCCACATGATGGTGCTGAGCCTGCCACTGGTAATCAAAGAGGAGTAAAATGCTGAGTACTGAGAGGGCAAATGCGACAGCAACGTTATGACCATGTCCTCTGACAATATCTCCTTCCCAGCCTGAAGAACTTCCTACTGAAGAGCCTGCAACTTGTTAATATGCTCCCACATCGTCAACAACTTTACAGGGCTCATAACCCGCATCTGTACTTCCAAGGAAATCCTCTTCATGGGCCATACCCTGTTGTAAAGAGAAGCCAAATGCTGCCATATACCTCTGGCCAGCGTCATATGCTTTACATGATTGATTACCTACGGTGTGCAGTTGAGGAAGATAAACGAACGGACCCTGGCGTTGACACGATCCCACATCTGTGCCTGTGCCTCCCGGTCCCTTTGGATCGACGGTAACTCCCCTTCCTCTACTTCCGGCCGTGGAACCCCAACAATGACAAAATCAGCGAGGTTGTAAGACTCCAGAACATATTCCATCATAACCTTCCATATGCCGTAGTTGTTCCCGTCCAATTGACGGTCCACCAGGAACGTGGGGAGTGTCGGGATCTTCACATGCCTCTCGGCCATCTCTAACAGATCTGCCATTGCGGGGATGTACTCTGAAAAAGGGTGGGTGGGTGGGAACAAAGAAGAACTTACACCTGCAAGTGGTTGTCCAGCAAATCAGCCCGCCGTCCTCTAGCCTCTCCTCTTCCCAAACAGTTCCGAACAGTCCACCAATCAGCAACACAACAGTCCCCCTCTTGCTCACACAAATCCCAAGAACTATCTAGAGCCTAGGCTCTGATACCATGTCAGAATACGCAGCGGAGATGATGACCAGATCTGGGAACATAAGAGCAAAACGCAATGCAGAAAATAACAGCACAAGAGAGAGAGAGAGAGAGGCGTGTAACTCTGCCCTATATACACAAGAAGAATCCCGGAATGATACAATACTGGCAAGGGACTGTGGGGCCATTTTATATGGCCCCAAGCATGCAGTCCGCCTGCTCATGGGCAGCCGACAGGACTTGTAGAACTCCACGACCAGCAGCAACACCAGTCGGCCAGCTGAGCACTGTCGGCCAGCAGCTGTGAGGTCCACGACCTGTCATACACAGCCAGCCACCTCCAGCAAGTAGACTAATGCATACAATTTAAGTCGGCTACAGACAAGGACATCCTGCCACCTCAGGGCTGTCTCCCAAGCCAGAGAAAAAATGGAAAAAATGTGGGGAAAAATACGGAGAGTGGGAAAAAATGAGAAAACACCTAATAAGGGTGGGCACATCCACAATAGAGGCCCTGGTGTATATGTATAGACAGGAGATGACTTCTAACATAACAACCATGTCATCCCATGTGGATAAGAATGAAACTAGTGTTATATCCGCTTTTGTAATCTCTGTGTCTTCAAAGAAGTCCATCGTCGTTAGTAACTCATCATCTTGAGATAAAGAATCCAAGGTCTTTTCAACATTATCTTGTTATTCTTCTAAAGTCACGCTGGAAGAACCCTCGATGTTGTCATCAACTGACTCAATAAAGTTTGCTATATCTGTGTCAAGGTTAGGACTAACATGAAGTGCATAAGCTACTGCATGTTTTCCTTTTGAATTATCGGAGCTGTCTTCTGAAGTTGAAGATTCCACATTACGGTTTTAAGAAGCATTGGGTCCTTTAGGACATGACATTCAAACCATCTATGGTTGCCATTACAAATTGTGCACAATCCTATTTTTTGTTGTTCACGAGAAGATGAAGCTATCGCAAGACGAGGAGTGCGAGATTGGTCACGTCCAAAGTCCCATCCACGATCAGATGCACGTGGTTGAAGGAACTGTTGACGCTGAGAATGATTAAAAGATGACCCTTCTTGTCGACAAGGTTGCTACAAATGTTGCCAAGGGGAGTCGGGTCAAAATTGAAAGTTGTCCGATGAGGATTGTTAATAACCTTCACCAGCCATATGTGAACCATTGCCATAATAACCTTGAGAGGCCGATGTTTGAGAATTCGGATTCAGATCTGCTATACGCTCGGCATAATGAATGGCAGTAGCAAGGTCGACAGGGTTGTACTTTTGCACATCGGTACGAAGTGTGTGGTTTAAACCTTCAATGAAGGCATGAAGCTTGTCCGCTGGGGACAAAGAGTCAATCTCCAGTATCAGATTAGTGAAGTGCGAGATATAAGAAGCCAAAGAACTAGTTTGATCTAAGTGGCGTAAACGAGTTCGTGCTTGAAAGTCCGGATTGGCACATATAAACTGCTTACAAATCACACACTCAAATTTCTCCCACGTCGTAACCGTTTTTCCAACATATTGTCGCCATTTCCACCAAAGTAAGGCAGTATCCTTAAGTAAGGATGCGGCAAATGTAATCTTCTTGGCATCGGTACGGGGGAATGTTGTCTTCATTGTCTAGTACTGATGCTGTAATGTCAACTACTGGTGCAAAACTGGTATGAGAATGGCGATCCGTCTGCAACTGTTGGATCTCAGAAGCCAATGTGGCCATGGACTCTTGAAGTTGTTGAAAATGTTGCTACATCTGATGCAAAGCCTGTTGCCAATCCGCTAGAGTTGGATTGCCAGGCTGGTGGGTTTCGTCCTCCGTAGTAGTAGGCTAAGATGAAGACTCTGCAAATTGAGGCTCCAGGGATTGTGATTGTTGATGCCTTTGGGCCCTAGTGAGAACCATCAACAAGTAGGGGGAGCAGATACATTATGTGAATTGGAGAAGGTAGGTGACAAGCTAGCGAGGCTATTATATACCATCTTGTAGACGGAGGAAGTTCAACTGGAACCAAGAGCACTGGGACTGGTTGTTGCCGATGAAGAGAGAGCAAGGGGGATTTTCATTTCTATGTAAACCATACATCCAAATTTGCACACCTGAAGTGCGTAGTATCCGTATGATGATGAATTGTAGCTTTCTTGTACATTAAAGTGCCACATTGTCCTGGTTGTTGTTTGTGCTGTATTTTGCATTTTTTTTTAAAATGATGAAAACACCAAGGTATATGGGCTAATCACGCGTGAGATTTGTGTGTTTGGGTAAGCCCGATTGAATGTAGGTTTTGCAGGAGTTAGGTGCTAAGCAGAAGCTATAAATAATGAAGACTTAGGAAAACTTCTACTGTGTATGTGGGGGCACTGTTTTTAGTGGGTGAGCCTAAAGGCAAGTCCCACAGTACCAGGGCTCCCTCGATCTTAGTCGCTATCATGCCTAATCTCTGGGTCTTCCGGGGTCATGCCCTAAGGACGTAGCAAAACCGTCATCATGACCGAGGCGACGAAGCTAATGACAAAAGCGTTTCTCTGTTCGAGTCTCAGAAACGAACGTGTTCGTCTCTGACCCCGGCTCGAAAAACAAAAAATGTGTGGGGGCACTCTTTTTTTTTGAAGTTCGTGCAAGCTGGTTGTGGAGTAAAAACTTTTTTCTTTCTTTCTTCCTACTTCATTCTCTTTGGGCTGGTCGTGTTTGCATATGTGAAGGTTGTCGTCGTGTTTTTTTTTTCCCGTTGGCCGTTTGCAAGTGCAGGGGACGGCAGCTCTTGAGGGGCTGGCCGTTATGTAGATGCCTCTACGTTGGTGTTTTTGTTACACATGCTGGTCGGCCTACATGCGTGGCTATTAGCAGACTAGTGGTTGGTTAAGGCCATGTGTGTGGAAGGCTTACACTTAAGCCTTAAATTATAAGGCTAAAAGAAATTAATCGTTTTTGTTGCTCTTTTTTTGTGTGAAAACGTCACTTTTTTTTTTAACATGAGCAATCGTGCCTTGTGAACCCAAAAGGTGGCGCCCTTTTGATGAGACGACGATTCAGCCTAGAAGGATGCAATCACGACCTCTAGGGGAATACGGAGCAGCCTGCTAGCACATGGATGCAACCTTGGTGTGAGTCTCTGCTTCCCATTGTTTTTTTTTGGGTGTAGACAAATTTGGCGAAAAATGACTAATCGGGTAAAATTGGACAAAGGGGTCAAAATTGGATGAGGCATTCTCTCCTATTCTTCCATAAAACTCTTGCTATACCTAATTTTAAGGTTAATTTTTTGATTTAGGGTTTTTGATTTTTAGGGTTACGGTTAGGGTTTTTCGGGTGTGGGCATCCTACAAGTTGGAGCTTATTTGCTCTGATACCACTGTTAAGCTTTTAGCTTAATTAAACATGATTTAAATATCTTAATGCGTAAATACTTGAGTAAACATGAGGCAAAGAGCAGAAAGCTGTGTTGTTTGCATTGAGACACAAGGCCTTGTTAAATAGGGCCTGAAGAGGTACAAATGAAGAGGCACATCCCTAATGAAAGGGTGTGACTCTTGAATAAATAGTTATGTCCTTTGAACATAAAGATGTGTCCTTTAATCAATAGATGTGTCCCTTTGAAGAGATGTGTCCTTTGGTGATGACCCATGTGATAGGTTGTGACCCTTCACTGGTGTCCTTTCAATGATCAACAGTGATTAGGATAATTAAGGATAATTAAGAGAGATTAAGTCACAATCGTGACATAGTGAGTCTTGAAGTTGAAAGTTTCAAGTTTCAACCTTGTGTCACGTGTGTGTGTGTGCACTTGCCAGTGGGCTGTGGCCACTATGTGCACGGTTTGAACTTTGAACTTTGTCAAGTGTGTACCTTATCTTTTGTATCTGGCACACATTTGTTTATTCAGACTTCAAGACTCGTCACTCAAGTTTGTTCAATTTTGTGCCCAATGCCGGCCTCTTCAACCTCTAACGAAGTTCTGTCTAAATCGCCCTTTTTACAGATGGGCCGATCCAAGCGTCCGGAGTGGCAATATGTGACCCAAGTGAAGGCCCTTGGGAAAGGGCAATGCACCTGTAAATGCAATTATTGCCCTCATCAATGGGATGGAGACCCGCTACGCATTCGGGCACACACAGTGGGCTTGGTGGGATATGGTGTGGGGCCTTGCGCAAATGTATCAGAAGAGGTTAAAGATGTTTGCAAGAGGTTGCATGCAGACAGTCGTAGCAGTGTTCATGGCCGAGAGGCTTTTGTGGATGCTTTAGTGGATGATTTGGGTGGAGATGTATCTCAAGGTGTAGGGTCCGCATCAATGGACACACAAGGAATAGAGGCCCGCTACGCATTCGGGCACACATGTTGGGCTTGGTTGGCCATGGTGTGGGGCCTTGTGCAAATGTATCAAAAGAGGTTAAAGATGTTTGCAGGAAGTTGCATGTAGACAGTCGTGGCAGTGTTCATGGCCGAGAGGCTTTTGTAGATGCTTTGGTGGATGATTTGGGTGGAGATGTATCTCAAGGTGTAGGGTCCACATCAATGGGCACACAGGGAAGTACAGAAGTCAGCAGTAGTGCAAATGTTGTGTCATCATGTAAGAATAGAAAGATAACTAAAGGGAAGGGGGATTTGGCAAATGCATGGAATGTACAAGCACGAAAGCAAGCAACCATTGCACTGCACAAGTTCTTTTATGTGGAGGACATTCCCCATTGGAAAGTGAGAAGTCCTTACTTTTTGGAGATGGTGAAGGCAATTGAACATGCCGGTCCTTCTTATGTGCCTCCATCTTAACATTGCTTGTGCACCATTGAGTTAGCGGATGAGGTCAAATGCATTGATCATGAGATCATGTGTGTGCACGAGAAATGGAAAAAATATAGATACACCATTGTCTCTAATGGATGGTCAGACACTTGGCGTAGGCCTATCATAAATTTTCTTGCAGGCTCCATTCATGGCACTGTATTCTTGAAATCTGTGGACACATCTGGGAAGTTCAAGTCTAGGGAGTTTATTTTCCAGCATTTAAAGTAGATTATCATTGAGGTTAGCCCAGCAAATGTTGTGCAGGTATGCATGGATAACGCATCGAATTGCGTTCGGGCTGGGGAATTGGTTGAACAGAAGTGGCCGACCATTTTCTACACTAGATGTGCATGCCATTGCTTGGACCTCTTGTTTGAGGACATTGGCAAAATTTCTTGGGTTGCGAAAGTGCTAAACCAAGCAACTCAAGTTGCCACATTTGTCACAAGGAAGTCCACAGTGTTAGCATTGTTTAGAAAACTCAGCAAGGAGGACTTGGTGAAGCCTTCTGCAACTCGGTTTGCATACTTTTTATTATGCTGGCCACTCTCTTGGATGAGAGATGTATGCAAGGTGTGCACAAGCTGATGACTGATGATAAATTTGTAAAAATGAAGGCATCAAAGACCCCTTAGGCAATTGAGGTGTCAGACATTGTGTTCTCTGCATCTTTTTGGCAAGAGGCAAGAACCATTGTCAAGATATGCGCTCCCATTTTGAAGATTCTCCACTTGGATGGCAGGGAAGGAGCAACCATGGGCCTCATGTATGAGCTTACCGATTGTATGGTAGAGCAAGTGCAAAACATGCAAGGCATTGAGGCCAATAAGATGAAAGAGATCAAAGACCTATGCATTGGTAGATGGAAAATGATGCACACACCATTGCATGATGTGGGCTATATCTTGCACCCTATATGGAAAGGAAAAGAGCAAGATAGTGACTTAGAGGTGCATGATGGATGGATGACATTGTTGGAGAAATACACTAAGGGTAATATGACCTTGCAAGGAGATCTCATTGATGAGCTGGACAAGTATAAGCGAGAAAGCAACACATTTGCTCGTCCCATTGCAAAAGATGTAAGAGGGTGTGAAATGGTGGGAGACATTTGGGGCTTACACACCCAAATTACAAGCTCTTGCACGTAGGGTGCTTTCTCAAGGCACGTGTGCCTCCCCACGTGAAAGAAATTGGAGCACATTTTCTCTCATTCATACTAAGAGAAGAAACAGGCTTCTCTCTTCTTATACGAAGAAGCTTGTTTTCATACACACAAACTTGAGGCTCATCTCCAAGATCAAAGAAAGAGGCTATGAGAGAATGAAGATCACATTGGAAATGCTTAACAAAGAAAAAGATGAGGAGCGCTTGATTGCCTTGCAAAATTTGCAAGAGGCTATTGCATAGGCAGATGAGGCTTTGGAGCCTCTTTCGATTGCTCCACCCTCTACGGATGGCCAGCCATCCTCTAGCCATGTTGGGACATCATGTTCAATTGCTACCGAGGCTTATGAGTTTGATGATGATGATGAGGAAGAGGAGGAGTTTGCAGATGAGGATGAGGAGCCCATTGATCATGCTGAGGATGAGGGGAGCTTTGCTAAGGCTTAGGGCTACTTAGTATTCTTACACTCTCTACTTATGTTTTGTCCACTTCCTACTTATGTTTTTCCTCACTGCTCAAGGGTCAGTCTACAGGTTTTGCGGCTTGCCCACTAAGCAGTGAGCACTCCATCATCCATGTTTTTGCTCGCTTCCACTGAGACTCCCCTGTTCGGGGCTGAGCACAATCTTGTCTTACACTTAAACAATTAACACAATTAAAGAAGCTGAAAATGACACCACAAAATGAAGCTTAACGAAACTGAAAATTGAAATCAATTGCACACTGCACTAGGGTTGGAAAGGGCCGACCCCCTTGTAATAGACTGTACTATCAAGGTTCCTGTGAGTGAAATTGTAAATTCAGCTGTACTTGATTTACTCAAATGCTATGTGGCTGGCAAGCCAACCACCATCTGGTCTCGAAAAGCTCGCCTCAATGCATCCACATTTAAGTGGCCAAAACGAAAGTGCCACAAATCTCCAACCTGAGAACCTGTCAACGAGGAGAGTGCAGAGAGCTTGTAGATAACATTCTCCACACCACCTTCCCAAACAACCAGGCCAGTCTCACGGTCCCGTAGAGCAACTGAATGCTCCTCAAATTCCACCTGAAAGCCAATCTTGCATACTTCATGCACTGACAGAAGATGAAAACCCAGAGCAGGGACATAAAGAACACAGGAAGCATGCTTGCCCCCCTTGCCGTCAAATAATCTCCATCCGGCCCTCGCTATGTATCGGAATAGTGGAGTTGTCGCCAATAAAGATGCGACCTGACTGCCGTTTCAGATCCAGAAAGAAGTCACGGGATGGAGTCATGTGCCTGGAAGCACCACTGTCAAGAATCCATTCCCGGGTATCCTTCGCGGTGAAGCCAACTGCCTCCTCGCTCGAAGATGATGAAGCGTCGGAGTCCATCATCTCTAAGTGCACAAATGCCGGAGTCTTTGCAGCTGAGGCTGAGGAATCAGCACTCTTCCCTGTCCGCTTAGGGCACTTCCTCCAATAGTGGCCTTTCTCGCCACAATCATTGCAGAATCTTTCGGCCTTCAGCTTCTCTCGTTCTGAGTCAGGCTTCTTCTCAGAAGACTTCTCCGGTGAAGCCTTCCCTTTGCCCTTGTTGTTATTCCGGCCTTTCGACCGTTGGCCAGTTAAGGCCTCCGAACTGCCGCTGTGAGGAGGGTTCGTGAAACGTTTCTCCTGGTCCAAGACCATTGGCACAAGCTCCTCCCAGGTAATGATGCTGAGCCTGCCACTTGTAATCAACGAGGAATAGAAAGCAGAATACTGAGCAGGCAAGTGGGACAGCAAAGTGATGGCCATGTCTTCAGATGATATCTCTTTCCCAGCTTGTAGGACTTCCTGCTGAAGGACCTGTAGCTTGTTAATGTGTTCCCGCATCATCGAGGACTTTGCAGGGTTCATAACCCCCATCTGCACTTCCAAGGAGATCCGTTTCATGGGTGATACCCTGTTGTAAAGAGACGCCAAGTGCTCCCATATGCCTCTCGCCAGCGTCATGTGCTTTACATGATTGATCACTTGTGGTGTGCAGTTGAGGAAAATAAATGACCGGACCCTGGCGTTGACACGATCCCACATGTGTGCCTGTGCCTCTCGGTCCTTCCTCATCAACAGTAACTCCCCTTCCTCTACTTCCGGCCGTGGAACCCCGATGATGATGAAATCAGCAAGGTCATATGACTCCAGCACAGACTCCATCATGACCTTCCAGATGCCGTTATTGGACCCGTCCAACTGTCGATCCACTGGGAACGTGGGGAGAGTCGGAATCTTCACGTGCTTCTCAGCCACCTCTAGTAAATCTGCCATCGCGGGGAGTAAACTGAAAGGGTAGGTGGGTGGGAAAAAAAATATGTAAAACCTGCAAGTGACTGTCCAACACCTTTAGCCCGCCTTTCTCTTGCACCTTCTCTTCCCAAACAGTCCAAAACAGTCCACCAATCAGCAACCTAATGCTCCCCCTCTTGCTCAAAAAAAACTCCCAAGATCTATCACGAGAGCGGAAATGATAACCAAACTTGGGTTGACATGCAGAAAATAGACAGCACAAGAAACATAGAGAGATAGGTGTGTAAACTCTTCTCTATACACAAGATCCCGCAAATAACTGAATGATGAAGTGGTGGGGGGCATGGGACCTATTTATATGCCCCATGTGAGCAGTCGGCCAACGCTGGTGGCCCTCCACGACTGCATGAAGCAGTCGGCCAGCAGTAGAGGACTCCACGACTGCATACAGCAAGTCGGCCAGTAGAAAAATACTCCAAGCTTGCTGATGGACAGTCGGCCAGCCACACGACTGATGAATAGACAGTCGGCCAGCCACCAAAAGCTCCTGCCAACATCTGGCATCCATCCACACCATGGAAAAAATGGAAAAAATAGGAAAAAAATACGGGGAGTGAGGAAAAATGATAAAACACCTTATACAGGGCAGGCACACCCACAACAGAAGCCCTAGTGTATAAATATAGACAGGAGATGACTTCTAACAGACTGCTGGTCGGCCAGCCTTCAACGCATATCACTCTTTAAACGCTGTTCGACTGTGCATTAGATGCCCAGGCGCAGTTCTCCATGCAGCCGACACTAAACTGGTACAACCGACAGCTTATGTTCTCAGCCAACTGCCCTTCCATCTCTTCCATGCCTTGATCCTAGTCTCACACTGCTAAATAGCATTCTGTACTCCATAATTCTTGGTCCTGGTTCTACCTGGTTCATACTCTTTATCTGGCTGCCTCTTCTGGATCAACGTTTGAAGATTGTCCATGGCATTGATCATTCACATAACAGGGAAGCCTCTGGCTCTAAGGGTGGAACCTTCGGGTGGCAAGAGCCAAGGTTTTCATGGCTGGTTATTCGAGACAGCACCACTGCTAGACGGTGTGATCACGTACTAGAGTGTGGTTGTGCGCAAGGAACTCTTGGAAACCTGAGATCGAAATCTCAAGTAATTGTTTGATTTCTTTTCATCATATTCTGGATGTATCTGGTGCCAGTCTGAAGAGCGTTTACTCTCTGGCACCCGTTCTCTTGTATTGAACACTCTGTTGGTAATAAAGATACCTCAGGGGAGGCTGGCCCTAGTGCTGTATTTTGTGCAAGTTTTCATATTGTTGTTTCGATGGTTTTCAAAGTATGATGATGTATTGTCAGATGCTATGTATTATGCCATGATGTTATGTATGGGATACGGTTTTTATGTGCACACGCTTCGTACTTGTGACACTAGTTAACCTAGAAGTTGGGTTAAAGCATCAAAAGGGGAGGCCTAATGGTTAATAAAGGCATTAGACTAAATATAGCACCTTTTTATGTGTCTATATAAGCCAGTTCCAAGCTTAGTTACAAGAACGGTAGAACCATGCTAGACTCTAGAAGAGCCTCCTCCACACGACAAGTCTCTTTGGGTGTCCTCATGGTATGGGACACCCAGGTTTACTGCATGTGTGAGTTATATTGCTAGATGCCTCTATATCTCAAGCTCACAAATAAGCTTGAGGGGCTCTATGGTTCATCAACGAGCTTGATGCCGGTTATCTGATAAGGACCACACCCATAGGGCCTCTCAAGCATACCCCAATCTAGGGATCTAGAGGCATCTGGAGAGACAACTTACACATGCAGCGTGTGCCTACGTGACTCTCGCTCATGGTCACCATGAAACTCGTTTCGGTGGCTTTGAAACTCATTTCACGTTTCAATGTTGAAACGTTTCATTTGCACATTGAAACCATATCGTTTCATGTGGGAAAACAGGTGGTGATTTTGTGTACTTTTTAGCTTTTATAATTCTTTCTCTTTCCTTCTTTCATCCTATTTGTTCTTTTCTCTTCTCTTTGTATGTCTTCTTTGTTTACTGATGATAAATATGCTAATATTATCTTATAACTATTGGCCAATACCTTTACATTATATGTATATGATCATTTTGGTCCAACGTTTCATTGTCCACCTACTTGGTGTTGAAATGTTTTGTTCCAAAATAAATCGTTTCAACATCATTTTGTTTCGATAGTGAAACGTTCCGCGGTGACCTTGCTCTGGCTGCACACGTGGCAAGCACGTATTGCCATCCTGATTTCAAGAAAAAGAAAATGTTTCCACACCAAGTCTCCATATCCATTATTTAACACAACTGTAAACTATTAAAAAAGATTCTGCATACCTTAGAGTTAATCCCTTGGCTTTTAATCGTAATCTCTCACGTAGCTGTTTTACTCAAAAAAATAAAATAAACTCAATTTGCTAATATAAAATAAAATGGCAAATTGATGATATAAAAGCCCATATCACACGCAATACAAGCCTAGTATGTGCTTACCCTTGGGTCTTCCATAGCCTCTCGTGTTCTTGCCCTAATGCATTGTTTTGTTTCTGCAAAAAAATTAAAAAGTTAAAGTTTCTAAAGAGGAAGTACTAAGAAAGAAACCGGAAGGATACGTATATTGAAGGAGCTAAATCCACCCACCCACTAGCTGCCATGTGGGAATTTGCCTCTAAGGTTAATACACCCTTTTGATCAATCACCTCTAAATACACAACCTAATACCTAGGGCCTCTCCCATGGTCATTTCCCTTAGGCCACCTCCTAGCTGTCTAGACTCTCTATTCATCCAGCCATCCTTAGAAAATATATGTCAACATTCGATACTACAAACGGGTAGAACTTGGGTAGTACCTTCGGAGTGTTGCCGGCCCTTATTCCAAGGAATTCTTCCCTTGTTTGGGTGATTTATATGTTTTCTTCTAGAGTTCTCTAATACCTCTAGACCTGGGCAATCCTTTAAAAACCCAAGGTAACCACTTTCAGATACTTTCTTGTAGCACTTCCATGTTTCCATCAAACAAACATCCAATCAAGAGCCACGCATTGCTTACTTTGGCTGCTTCATTGGTCTTGACAGAAACTCCATCAAGAGATGTATGAGCCTCTACAACATACAAAAAATAGAAAATTAGCATTAACAAGGGAAAAAGGGGTTGTAGATTATTAAGAAGAACACCACGTGTAACTCTAAAAGAATATGAATTAATTATTACCTTGTGCAGTCTTTTTCTGCACTACCTCTTTGGCACTCTCTTCCCTTGCCCTAAGAGCTGTATCTTTGCCTGTATCTGTACTCAAACTGCCATTTTTAGCAGTTTCTTGAAAAATGAATGCAGATGTGTAGTTGTGCAAAGGGTTCGAAGGTGTATCTGCATCATGAGGTGATACAGTCAAAGCCACCAAAGATGGCCCACCACAAGCAATTGAAGGAGCAGCAGCACCCAGACCAATCCATATGATCCTTGATTGCACCTTCTTACTGAAATCAAGAAGGGGATGGGTTGAAAGGCCGAACCAAGTGGTCGTATTTTGTCCACTGTTGGCATTTGGCTTCAAATATCAGCAAGGGCCATTGTAATGTGCAGTGACAAAAAAGAATATTAAATGTAGAAAAAGAAGCTGTAATACAAAAGGTCCACTGTGATGGATTAGTACAACACAAGTGAGTCAAAAGCAACAGGATGGTAAAACATGGGTCCAGTGCAACGGGATCCTACAGCAAATGTGGATTCAATGCCACAGGATGGTACAACAATTCCACAGGATAGTACAATACATGCGGGTCCAATGATGATACAACACCTGTAGGTCCAATGCAAGGACATGTCCAGTGCGACAGGATGGTACTACCACATGTGGATCCAATGCCACAGGGTACTAGGGGGTCTGATGCAACTGGATGGTACGAAACTTAAACGTCCCATGTGATGGGAAAGTACAACACAGGTGGGGCCAATGCAGAAGGATAAAAGTAGTGTCTCGTACAGTAAGGGTCATTGCAGGGTTTAGTACAACAAAGCTTTATTCAAGGGGGGCGTGCGGATCCACTCAGCACACTAAAATAGCCAGTCGGCAGACACAAGCCTAGAACTAATGCAAGACAGAGCCCAATAATTTGCCCAAACCCAATAAAAAATGCCCACCACAGAAATCCATATGCTAAATCAAGACAGAACCCTAAACCTAGAGTTGATTCAGACAAAAAGGATAACGTAAACCCAATCTATAGCCCTTTTTGCGTAAACTAGACAAAACCCTGAACACAATGACAAAAAACCATAACCCTAAAACGCTAGACAGAGAAAGGAACCCTAACAATTATAGAAAAGACAGAGATCGAGTGTACCTGAATTGCAAGGCTGAAGATACGAGCATGTCTGTCGTGAGCCACCACAACAAGGCGATTGCGCATTGGAATGGGTACTTTTCTGGCGCTGATGAGGGCTTCCTAGAATGAGCACAGTAGACACCACTCTAGTTGGGCACGGAGTTTCTCACAAGTTCCCAAGAACCTGGACACGCACAGAGCTGGTTATCCCAACCGTAAACGAAAGGCCTAACTCAGCCCGACGTAGTGTCGAAATCTCTCGTCTCCCTTAAGGTACTTCTCTCGTTTGCTGAATTATAAGCTCTTAATAACCAATTTAGACTTCATCCTACTAACGCTTTTAGCCCATGTGTGAACTCTCCCACCTAAGCCATAACCCTAACTTGGGTTAGTCCACGTCCTAGGCCTCTGTAGAGCGGTTCTCTCTACTGTGCAATATAGTGCTCATAGAATACTACCGATCAACAAATGTGTTAAGAAATACAGTGTCAATCCGAGGACTCGACCCGATTAGTGCATGAAGGCTTATCCCATGAAGGAGAGTTCACATACACAAACCACCACTTGACGATTCAACCATTCAATACCTCAATCAATCTCTCAATCCCTTAAATCCACTACACTAATCAAGACAACAAGCAATGCATAGCAATCTCTTAATCCCATTCAAACATTGATTAAATCTTAGCTTTCCCTAATGCCTTCAAATCCATAAGCGTGCATCTACTAACCCACAAGCTTAAGCAAGCAGAGAATGTAACATTCACAAACCCACAAGCTCATAGAGAGAGTCTATCCATGAATAACTCATTATTGCCAAAGAAGTGGGCAAGAGCTTGCATCAATGGAGACTACACACACACACTACAAGCATGCAGCATACACAAGAGAAAGAAAGAAGCATTCAACTAATCATAGATTAATCTACTTCAATGGTGCTAAAACAGATTAAGAGAATGAAGTGGAGCTATACTCATTAGAGCTTGATGCTCATTAGAGTACAATAGAGAGAGAGTTAGAGAGCTGCCACCATAGCTTGAGAGCTCAAGAGCTTCACTCAATAGCTTATGAGAATGGCAAAAAACGTCCACTTTCTTTAGCTAACATCTCTTTTGTAGAGATGCCACTAACCCTAACCCTAGGTCTCTTTCACACATGGACGGACAACCCCATAAGTGAGCCTTGCTTTAATACTCTTAGAACTCTCATTTAGAACCCATATTGGCCTAAAACGATTTACATTGCACTTCGGCACAAAAATATGAAAAAATTATGTGCGTCTTCATGTTCCCATGGCTACAATCCCGCTCTCTCGCATTAATTACTTTCAGCCTCCTTCCATAATCCGTGTTCCCGTGAGTGTTCCCGTGGAACATTCCCCCCTTCCTAAATCACGCACGGGCGCGGTAGAAACAAAAGCTGCAAAAAACAATGGAAGACAAGTAAAGCCTTTTATTGAAAAAAAAACCAGCAACAATGAAAATCTCACACGTGAGCATGCAAGTGAAAGGCCGATTAGAGTTTTAAAGAGTGCTAAAAGAAGTGAGTAAAGACTAGTCAAAGTGAGACTAAGTGGTAGATAGTGCTATGCAAAGGCAAGTGTGCTTGTACACCACAGGTTATGACCGCAGTCTCAATGTCCTACAAGTATTTAAGTTATTCCTAAGTGGCAACTCTATTCCTAAATATGAGCAATGGTGATTGGACTTTTTCTTTCTTTCTTTCTTTCTTTCTTTTTTTTTGGGTGTGTGTGTAAAAGATGAATAAAGAGGAAGGTTCCATCCCAATGAGACCCAAGCAATGGCCAAGAGACCTCCGCTAAGAGAATCTAAAGGCCGCTAAGTATCTCAAGGGCGACAGACCCTTTTCTTTCTTTTTGACATAAGGAGTACCCCATGAAGATAAGGGCATCGGTCTCGAGAGCCCATAATGTACCCCAGAGTCCTACCAACATCTATCAAGGCGATAGAGTCCTTGAAGGTCTTCTTCTGAATCTTTTAGACATCAGTGTTCACCCCATGGAAACCAAGGCATCGGCCCCAAGGTGCTAAGACAACCCAAGGTCCTACCAAGCATTCCACATGGCTGTAGACTCGTCACGTCTCGATTCACTTGTATATATTTTTTAGGACATGATTTTCGTAAATCTTTTATTAATCCTAGCACCTAGCCCATACCTAAGAGGTAGCTACCACTAGGGATAACTAAGATACTTCGAGAGCATAAGAACTTGGCATACTCCGTTGGTATATATCCTACACCGTCTTCAAATAGAAATACCTTCTACTAAGTCCTCTAAGAATCTAGAAATCACTCACCACATTTTAACAACTAATTTAAAACTTAAACCAGCCAACTGTGTGTGAACATGCAAACAATATATGCAAAAGTGAAAAGCACATAAAGAACAAAAGATTATGATTTGAATACACCTATTGTAGTGCTCGTTGATGTTGTGCATTTGCATTGATGCATTGCTGATGTTGTGCAGATTGCTTCTCTTTGCTCTTTGTAGGCATTGCATGTCTCTCCCCTTCCTAATTTGTGTACACGGTAGGTGGACTATTGGGGCGTGTTTGTATGCTCTTGTTTAGCTGAGATCTCTGCAAAATGTCTTATTAACAAACAAGAAAAGAAAAGAATAAAATTTGTTATTGGTGCCAATCACCAAATATAGCCGAGGGGAAAAACCCAGTGGGAGAAAAGTGCCCTGGCTTGTTGATCTTATTGTGGAGTTGATAAGCTTACCCTTGCACTGGTGGTGGATCCGTGTCCACTTCTGCTGGAAAGATGGTATCAATCACTTCAGGATGCAAGGACAACCCTGTACAAAAACCGGCCTCTGGAGAAGGTGGTAGAGGAAGGAGTGCTTCCTCGCTAAAATATGGCATTGGTTCTATGGGAAGGTTAAGTAGACAATTTCGATTTTGGAACTGCTCAATATAGGTACTCATATTGATCCAAAATTGACATGTTGAGGCTGGGGGAAGGAGAGGGCTTGCAAGATAGGTGGTTGCAAGTCATTTATTCATGTATCCCTCCATTGTTGCAAGTCATTTATTCATGTATCCCTCCATTGTTGTGCTTGAACCTCCTCAAGTAATCTACGTTGATTTGGTCCTCGGTCTGGTACTCTCACATCAAGAAGGTTATGGCGTTGGGGTGTAATTCCCACAATTTGTTTCATTAAGCCCGTGCCATATCGTCGAAAGTAAGAGCGGCATAGCTAGAAAATGTGTGAAGCTTCTCCTAATATGAGTCGTGCACATTCTTAACAATGTGAAAATGGATGATGCTGTTGATAGAATAAAGTGACAAAGTGATGTCCACATCAATTTTCACCTAAGGGAGCATAAAATTACCTAGAATGAGTTTGAAAAGGAGGAGCACTATAACCCTCGCGATGTTTAAGTTGAGTACTATCACGGTCAATGCATGGTGGACATGTATCTCACCAAGTATCCATCAGGAGGTATCTGGGCGTAGAACAATGAAATTTAGAAACTTCAAACTTTATACACTCATATCCATCATCACAATCCCTATCAAAAACAATGTAGATAAGATCATCTCAAAAAGAACACAATCCTGTAATGGCAGAAGGAACCACATTAGTAAAAGTGAGACTATTCAAACACTGATCTACCAAAGAGCTTCAATTGTAGTGTTAATGCCTTACCTTTGGTTTTGGGAATGTCCTTCTTAAGAGGTGGGAAGGTTAGCAATTGTCGAGGAATTTAAGCAAGATAAGAGGATTTAGGCAGTGAAGTGCTAGAATCTACGCTCAGAGGAGACTCATGTAAAGTTGGATTTGTCTTAGGTACACAAGTTGATGGTGGAAGTGTGTAACAAGGAGAAGTTGGGACAACTGGTGATTCAATACATGTTTGGAGAAGGTCAACACAAGTAGATTTGTATGTGCTATTACAACCACCTATCCTATCTTGAAGAGGTTGTGTTGATTTCCTTTGCACCCACTGATATGAAAAACCAAGAGTAGCTTTTGAAATCTTATTGATACACTCTTTTGGCTCTAGCAAACCATGGCATTTGGGAAGCCAAAGTGCTGTTGCACCCTCATAATAGCCTTGTGCTTTAAGAACATGCTTTGGGACCCAATGAGTAACAATCTGAGGCTTAGGCTTGGAAAGGATGTTCTTTTTAGGAGGTTTAGCAACTAGGCTAGATGGTACAAGTTTGTACGCATCTTTGGGTAGCCAAATTGACGATTCCTTCTTGCGTGGCCTTCTTTGAGCAGTGACTAGAGTAGTTGGAACATGCCAGCCATGGCCCTCACTTGAGGACTCATCGATTATCCACATCATTTGTCTTGGAGCTTGAAGAGCAGATGTTAAAAGTGGGTTGTGTAAGGTAGAACTACCACCCTTTTGACATGATAAAACTCATGGAGCAGCAGATCCCAAGATGCAATCAGAATCAATTTGCAATTTGTATTGTCTATTCTTCTAATCTAATGAACGACCAAGAACAACCTTTACCACTGCCTTGGACTAGCCACATAAAAGGGAACTGACATCTGGTGATCCTCAATGGACATCATAATAACACATTTTCTCTCTATAGGATTATCTTCACCTGAGAAGCTTCGTAAGTCAATAGGAATGTGCACAAGTGTTGGTTGTCCCAAGGCTATCCATGTGTCAAATGAGAGAATATTATAATCTGCACGAGAGTCAATTAAGGCAGAGACAAAGTAGGTAGTCTCATGAAGATGAAGACACACTTGAATATTAAAAGGATCGACATATTGTTCATCATCAGTAGCCAACTGTAAGGCCAACACAGAAGCCTTGTGACGCGCCTTGGCTTTTACAACTCTAGCTTTAGCCTCTTCTTGAGCCTGACGTTTAAGTAGGTCATGTGCTTCTTTCCGTGTGTGTGCAGCATGCATTTGTTGAAGCATGGCTTCAGTTAATGGTTCATTGTATTTCTTGAGATGACTTCCATTAATGAAGTCAGGCATTTGCTCACCTTCTAGTGTCTCTAAACGCACTGCACCACTTGGAGTAAGCTCATTAATCACAAACAGTAATAGGCCACGTTTCTTGAGCTTTCTCTTATGCTTCTTAAGTGTGTACAAGAGCACAAGGTCCCCTTTTTTGAATCGGCTAGTTGTTACATTTCGATCATACCATTGCTTTTGTCTCCTCTTCTCGGCATACATCCCCATTATCGCCAATAAGCGGGTCTCATCCAGATTTTCCAATTCATCAATGCGTTGAGAAAGCTCATGACCAGTCCATTCCAATTGTTTAGCAACTCGTAGAGTAGGTACAAGAAATTCAATGGGAAGAATTGCATATAGCCCAAAAGCAAGCTCAAATGGGGTTGTGCCCACAGATGTTTTATAGGTTGTTCTATATGCCCAAAGAACTGAGTGTAACTTTTGCTCCCAATCAGTCCTATGTCCCTCAACAATCTTTGTGAGTGCTGTGCAGAGAATCTTGTTAGTACTCTCAGCTTGACCATTGGTCTGGGGATGATAGGGTGCAGAACGCTTGTGAATTACCATAAATTCTTGAAGTAAAAACTCTATGACCTCATTTCACAAAGTGCACACCTTGATCACTAACGATTTCAATAGGTAAGCCATAGCGTGTAAACACGTACGCATACAAGATCTTGGCTGTGGTTCTGGCATCATTTTTAACTGTAGCCTTTGCCTCTACCCATTTGGTCAAATAGTCAGTTGTTGCGACTATAATATATTCGGCATGCGTGTGACGAGCTGGAGGTTTAATGGGACCGACAAAATCAATACCCCATTTGGCAAAAGCACGTGTGCTTAACATAGGCCGCAATGGCATATTGTCCTTTGTGATGGGAGGTTTGGTCCTTTGACAATCGTCACAACGTTTCACATATTCTTCGGCATCCATTTGTAAGGTTGGCCACCATAGCCCAGACCACCTAATCAACTTAGCTGTGGTATTGCCCGAAAAGTGTCCACCCCCAACACCTGCATGTGCATGAGTCAAGATTTTCAAGTAGTCAGCTTCACATACACACATGCGCAAGTTGCCATCCTTGCCCCTCTTGTAGAGTTGGCCCTCTATCAGCATATAGTTGGCCGCTTCAACTTCAATAGCACGCTTTTGATGTTTAGGAATTGTTCGATCAGTATGACCATGCTTAAGATAGTCCACAATATACTTACTCCAACTTGGTGTAGTTGAAATTTGGAATAATGTGACATTATGAATTGGTTGTTGAATATGACATGAAGCACAGTTACGAACAATTTTTTCAGCATCCGCATGCATGGTAGGCTACCATTGCCCATCCTGAGTTATACGTCGCACACAAGTAGTAGCTGATGCATGGATTCCACCAATGCCCTCATGTGCCCATTCCAAGATCTCTTCATATTGTTCAGGGTTAGGTATAAGCTGCAACACTCCATCATTACCCTGACGATATAATCTCCCTGAGATTAACTTGAATGGTCGCCATAGGTCCACATTAGGACCCGCTAGTTGTATCTGCCCACTTGTCAAAATTTCTAAGATGGGTTCAGACCATTTAGGAGCTGTCTCTACAAGGAAAAGTGTTGAATCTAACATATCATCATCCACACCCACAGGAGCTTCTCCAGAGGTGATTCGAGACAAATGATCTGCCCTTAGATGAGTTGTTCCTTTTCGGACTGCCACTTCAAAATCAAACTCAAGAAGGATGACAAACCACCTCACAATCCTTCCAGTTGCACAAGGCTTATTCACCAAATATAGCAGTGCTTGATGGTCCACAAAAAATATGAATTTGTTTACCAAAAGGTAATGGCGAAACTTTTTCACTGCATATATCATGGACAAACCTTCTCTTTCTGTTGTGGTATAATTCTTCTCAGCATTGTTCAACTGTCACGACTAGCATATGAGATTGGGAAATCCTTATTATGTTCTCCCGATTGAGCCAAAATACATCCAATTGCAAAGTTTGAAGCATCAATATGGACATGAAAGATTTGGTTCCAATCTGGTGCCCGTAAGATCGGTGCAGTCACTAATGCTTACTTCAACTTTTCAAAGGATTCCTCACACTCATCAGTCCAATTAAACTTTACAAGAAGAGCATATAATGGTCTGGCTAGGACAGCGTACATGTAGATGAATCGACGATAATAGCCACAATGTTCCATGAATATTTGTACCCCTTTAGGGTTGATAGGCCGAGGTAATGAGACAATGACATCAATTTTATCCATATCTGTTGAAATCCCATTGCGAGAAACAATATGGCCCAAAATTTTCCCTTGTCTTACCATGAATTTGCACTTGTCAGGATTCAAGCATATACGATAAACTTGACACTTTTGAAACACGAGTCTGAGGTGTTCTATATGATCATCACGCTTTTGTGAGTGAACACATAAATCATCCATGAAGATCTCAAGAAATTGCCTAAGGTACTCCTTAAATACATGACTCATTAACCGCTGAAAGGTTGCTGGTGCATTTGTTAGACCAAATGGCATAACACGATAGGAAAAGATGCCATCTTCAGTAGCAAAGGCTGTCTTGTGTTGATCCTTTGGATCAACTGACACTTGATTGTAACCAGAGAATCCATCCAAGAAACTATATGCCTTTTTCCCTACAACTCGTTCCAAAACATGATCCGTGATTGGAAGTGGGTAATGATCACGTATAGTAGCTGCATTTACCTTCTTGAGGTTTACACATACTCGAAGTTTTCCATTTTTCTTGGGCACCACTACAATAGGGGAGACCCATTCAGTGTGTTCAATCTCATAGATAAATTCTGCTTCTAAGAGCTTGTCTATTTCTTCTTTCATCTTTCGTGCAAAATTCTCATTGTAAGTATAAGGACGTTGCTTGGAAGGCTTTGCATCCTCTCGCAATGGAATTGTATGCTGACATATGCTTGGATCAACTCCTTTGAGGTCTTTATAACTCCAAGCAAAAACATCATGATACTCCTTTATTGTTTGAATTAATAACTTCTCCTCATCTAAGGACAAGTCTGTGGCAATCCACACATAGCGAGGCTCTTCTCCTGGCTTAGCGATATCAATTTTTTTTGCATCTTCTGGACCATCATATGAAACCCCTGGCACGCTTGGATTTTGTCGCATGGGCTGTTGAAGAACAACCTTTCGATCTTGAAGAGTGTACTGTGTGAAGTTGGGAGGAACATTGAGACCTTGTTCTTGTCCACTTGAGTCATCACTAATTGAAGACCATGCGGTTTTGAGCTCTCCTTTGCAATCTTGCATCAGATTTTTTTGTTCAACCGTTATCTTTGCACTTCCGACACTCTCTTTTGAATCGGTTTGATACTTGAGTTTTGGTTTTGGTTTCTTCGTTTTTTTTTGTGATTTTTGCTAACAGTTTTTAGCTTTTCTCTTGGTTGGAATCCATCTGATCATTTTACTTGGTCTTTGATACTATCTTGTGCTTGGACATAGTATAGATATCCATTCTTTCCTGAGAAGTGAGGTGGTGGTCGAGAGTGTTCATTCTTAAACTCCTCGTCTTCTTTTTGTATTCTCTCACATCGTTCCCTCTCGTCTTGTTTACGGATTCTCTTATGGCTCTTACAGCATTTACGTTTAGGTCGGCTTTGAGGGATCTCTACTTGAACCTCCCTTCCTCTCAAGAGTAGGCGTGCCTTTCCTAACTCTTCCTTGGGGATTATCACATCATCATCAAAATCAGAGTCCCATCCGTCTTCCTTATCAGCATCATTAGCAGATTCGAGTGTTAAATCCTCCACCCACTGAGACTTCCTCTACATGTAGTGCTGTTGTGGATGCATCCCCATAGTACAAATCATCTAGAAGGTCACGTGGTTGTACCATTCGTATAGGAATAATGTCATATCCATCTGAGTCACAAAATTGAATTGGCTTAGGTAAAGCACATGTCGATAATGTTGCAAGGACATGACTCCATTCTAGTGGATCAATTAAGTGCTCAGGGAAGGGTTGTGGAATGTATGCCTCATCTGATACACTTCGATTACCCTTAAGTCTCTCAGTGTTGAAATCCCTACATGAGGCTCCACACATCCACAGATCTTCTCGCCCATCTGACAATGTAACTCTTGAGCCCTCAGATGAAGCAGAATCAAACTCATCTATTGGAGACCTTGTTACATCACGATATGAGTGATTTTTTAGGACCCTTGTGATGACAGAATCATGTCGGAGGTACAAATAATTGTATCCCCAATCTTGAATCATTTGAAATTGTCGCATGATTGGTCTACCCAATATCACTTCATAGTTTGGATGTTTTCCAAAATCCACTACTGCAAATGTGTGCTCATATTCAATCCCACATGTGGTGACCAATATGTTCTCTAGTAGCAGCCCAATGGGATGTTCTAAGCTTCCATCTGCTAGCTGCAAGCGCATCCTGGTACTCCTAATAGCTGGTTTGCCCCACTTTTCCCAAATGGACCTTGTCACAATGCCCACTCCTGCACCACTATCAAGTATTGCAGTTGAAGCTACTTTTCGCACTTCTAATGGGAGGGTAGCATTTCCCTAATCGTCCTCACAAAATTTTCCTACTTTGTTGATAGGAACTGGCATAACATGATTTGTCTCAGGGTGTATAGTACATTGATGGTGACCCTTTTGTAGCAATACCTACTCTAACAAACATGTGGCAATATCATTCCACAACTCAGGTCGAAGCTTTATCAAATCAAGCAAAGGTAAGGTACAAGCCATTGGTGCTGTGACAAAATAGTTTGCACAATACCCATATCCATCTCCTTTGTCAACCTTCTATGCATGGAGGGTATCCCCAAGGTTTGAGAACAGCTCTCATATTCTCCCAAGTAAGATGGTAAGGTTTTCATTGTATGCTTACTTCTAGGAGAAACAATTGTTTGAAGTTCCTCCTGGATGCTTGGGCGTCCAAAGTTGTTTTCTGATAAATATGTTTTACTCAATAGCGGGTTTGGAAAGAAGGACTCATCAAGTATGCTACGTGTGTGCCCCTGGTAAAATCCACCTCAGAGAATGGAGGTGAAATAATAGAGGACATATTTTCATTAACTTTCTCATGAACTGCTGCCCACATCTCATTTGCCATGTCCTCGTTAGCATCAATAACTTCATCACTGCATGGGAAGGCAAGGCTAGGTGGTAGCAGAATACCTTCTTTCAATGGGGTGTCATTGGTGCAGACTTCTCGCTATGAGCTTGTGAGATAAGCTCACTTTTCATTTCCCAACTTGATGACACTTCTGGTATGGTTTCTAATGTTGGCTTAAGAGAGGTTGGGCCTCGAGGGATAGGTGGAGGTGGGCCCTCAAGTATTGATTGAGCTTCCCTAATGAGTTGTTGATGTACAGCTAGATTGATCTTCTCCTCACGAAGGTTTGGGTATTCTTGAAGCTTCTTGGGTAGCTCAGATGAAGCTACAATGCGACTTCTATGAGCATCAATGATGGCATCTAGAGTCTCGTTCACCTTATCCACAAAAACAGAACCCCCAGAACTATCCTCGGTTGTACTAGCCTCATCTTGTTTAGCACTAGGCCCAGGTTGAGGTTGATGCTCCTCATGCACTTCTTGGGATGTAAAAGCTTGATCCTTCATGTTTTGTTTAGAGACTTCTTGAGAACTAGTGGATGCACTCTTAGTTTGCTTGTTACGGTTCTTTTTCCTCCTAGTGGTCCTTTTTCTATTGGAATGTAGGGTCTTGTCCACTAGATTTGCCTTTGCATCCCTAGTTCGAGGTGTCTCATCAGTCTGCATTTCGGCATTTCGTGTCTGTGATCTAGTCATGACTCTAAGTGGCAAGACATCCTCATTCTCTGATGAACGTGGCGATGGAACTGCCTCTACAAAGTTGAGTGAGACCTTTGGTTGAGAGGTAGTTTCCTCATGTGGTTTCAGTAAACAATCCTTTGGGAAGTGTTCTACACAACATCCTAGATAATATCTTTCAATTGGTGGAAACTGTGGTACTGTTGTATTGGATCGAGCTGCTTGCCTTGGGCGATGTGGACAATCACGAGCCCAATGGGGTTCTCCGCACTCATAACAGGGGCCCATTAGTTTGGCTTCTACTTTCCTTTGCTGCCATTGACCTGAGGGGCCTGGAGTCCTAGGTTGGTAGCCGCCTAGCAACATCAAAGAATTTTGTTCCCCTGGTTGAGGTTCCAATGCTTGGCTTGGATATGCGGGACTTTCAAAGAGACTTTCCTTGGATGAATATGATGAATATTCCTCCTCCACATAGCTTGGGTTTACCAAGTCTCTACACATATTTCAATTGTCGTAGTCAACAAACCTCACAGGAGCAGTCCCAGGAGCAGGAGGTTGAGCTCCAAGTACAGGTCGTGCTTGCTCTTGTGCCATCGGTGGCTTACGTTCAAAATTAGTATACTGTTGATGCATTTTGTGGAGGCACTGCACCCCTTTGTTGCTCACGCTCTTGTCTCATTCTTGCAATGCGAGTACATTCCTGTGTGGTGTGGGTAAAATTCCAAGCACAGGCCTGGCACCACTTCTTTGTGGGTTGGTTTGTGACTAGAGGAGAAAAGGTATTACATTCTTTGGTTTTATGGTTACCACCACATGCTCCACAAAGACGAGGACCTGTAGGTAGTACACTCCTCATTCGCTGTGCTGCTATTGTTGTGGCTGCATGGGTGGGCGATAGGTTTGTCCCAATCTCCTTAGTACTAGGTTCGCTATGTGGTCTGGATTTACTAGCGTGCTAGACCCTGAACTTTGGTCATCACCTCACTGATCTCTAGGTTTCACCTCAGGGCCAGTACCATCTTGGAATTTGAAGTTATCTGTGAAATCCATAGCATCATGGCAACACTCATTGAAATTTGTATGCTTCTTTGCATAGAGATGTGTGTGCAGTGTTGAATTTTTGAGTCCTTTTTTAAGAAGAGAGAAATTAATCGACTCTGGGTGGGCTTCTCATCTTCTGGGCAACGATTAATGTACTGGTTCATCCTATTTACACAGTCTCTAACACTCTCAGTCTCGCCTTGCTTGAAAGAGTAGATGTTTGCTACCGTGTCATGTTGAATCCCCATCAAGGAAAAAGCAGCAATGAATCTCTCTTCCAAAACTGGTAAAGAAGATTTGTCTGAAGCCTCTAGTGCCTGAAACCAAGCAAGGGCCTTTCCCTCAAGAGTGAGCCCAAATCCTTCAATTTACGTATGCTTGTCAGTCACTTGCTCAGCTCGAACTGCTTGCCTAAATGCTGCTACATGGTCATATGGGTCTCCCGACCCTTCGTACTTCTTTACCAGTTTCTGAAGAGTTGATGGCCTTACTTGTCTTGAATACTCATCATAGGGCCTACGGCCTCTCACTCTCAGTGGGAACTGTTCCTCTCTTTGGTAAGGTGGTCCACATGCATCCCAAATTGGTGTGGGTCCCCTATTACCTGCCTCACCAACCCCCTCCAAAGATCTTGATACCCGCATTTCAGGAGGTGCATTTATGGGAGGCCGAGTTGGCTCCCCTACCCTCCGATTGTCATAGTGAGAGAAACGTTGTTGTGGTGTGATCTGTGGTCGCACTTTTGGTGTAGGATAATATCTTGGTGCTAGAGTTGGGCTACTTGCCGAAAATCCAGTCTTTAACCTTTACAGGCCTATCTATTAGCAAAGTCCGTACACGAGAAAGGAAATCCCACACCTTCTTTGCCATCGGGGACATGAAATGAAAAGATGCGGGCATGTTTCCAAGCATGTAGTACAAAACACACAACAATTACCAGAAGCAATTGGTCACTTTCGCAATTGGTCCCCCAATGGTAGACCTCCAACTAGCATGCGCCATAGGAACACCTTCCCTTGATATAAAATCTTAGACCACTAGCCGTGTAAGATTACTTCCTTCCACCATGCCCTACTCTTCCTATTTGCACAATTGGATGGTGCCAAAACCACACCCATGTTCGTGCTCAACCTATTTAAAATAGAACCATCTATGAAACCATCTCACCTTAAGCTCAAGTTCCCTCATAAAGACCACCTAGTTGTATGAATCCCGTTGGTTGACACTGAGGGCTAGCCACAACATGTTGTCTTGGGAGATGTGGACCTCATTAAGCCATCCCCCCCCTCGCACCACCCTCACCAACCATTACCATTGGCAAATAATTCCCAATATATGACCATTGTTATTTTGAAGTTGAATTTTATATTAGAGCTAAACCTGCATCTTGTAAGTTTTATGTGGCTCGTGCATATATAATAATAGAGAGCATCATCCTTCGGAGGGGATGGATTCCACTCACTATGTAGTCAATTGGTGAAAAAGAACTGCAATACTCAAGCTTCCCCATGGAATGGTTATTAACATACCCTTGATGGATGAGGGCACCTGCACCTATCTCAACATCCCAAGTTGCCTCGTCCTCCACTTACAAGCCATTACTTCAGGTAACCCCTAACACTTAACACTCCTCTCGCCACACTGTATGGAGATCCAAAACCTTGGTGGTGAAGATGAAGACCACCCTCCAAACCTCAACCTTAACAACCCTTTTGGGAGGTAACCAAGGAGGAGTGGGTACCTAAGAGCTGGCTAGACAAGAAATGTATGATACCCATACAAAGACATAGCAGGCTGAAAGCATATCCCCATGAGTGGAGATCTACCAAGTAGGAACTCCATGCAATAAAGTTTTATGCATACCTCGAGCCCCAGCAGTGGATCCTTATCAAGATGTTAAAAGCTCAAGAATTCTACAATGGAAGCCCTTCCGTTTGGGTCCCAAAAACCTTGTAGACCCTAATCTGAGTCACGCAACAGCCTTGAACACCAGTTCAAGCCCAATGGTCAACATTCCATTGGGTCTCAACCAAGCTGAAGCACAAGGCTTCTATGAAGGGAACCGTTACATTTTTGGGTTTCGAAGTCAAGAAAACCTATACCACAAGCTTGCAAATGCTAGACCAAAGATAGAGTGGAGACAAAAAACCATGCCTCTAACACCAATCCTAAAGCAGGAATGGAGAACATTGGGTTTCACCTCAACTTACATGCCAACACACATTTAGAGAAGTCGTAGGAGGCCGTGGCACTAAGCAACCAAGAGGTAATACCTTGCCCATGTGCAATGGCCTTAGCCACATATATTCCCATCAATGAATAGCCACCCATGGTGTCAAACCTTAAAGAGTGTTGTATAAACACTTATGTGGCAGTGTCCAAGGCTCAAAAAGATCATCATGCCCCCATAACACCTATGTGCACCATGTCACAGCACCAACTTGCCACTTGGAATTAAAAATAAAAAGCTCAATCAATTGCACTAGCAAAGCTGATGATAGTGATGCTAAGGCTTTCATCGTGGATGGGAAAGCGACTCCACCTTCGCTTAGTGAGGCCACATGTTAAGCTGAAGCCTTAATACCCCATTGTACATATGTAATTATGTAGTGCTTCCTATTAATTTTAAATAAACATATATTCAAGAATGATATAAAAAACTTGAAACTTAAGACAAAGCTAAAAAAGATTTAAAAAAAAAACATGTGCCTACGAGCACACATCACATACACGCCCACACTCACTTGCATGTGCAACACCCACACATACATGCACCTATACTTAGCCCCTACCTGAAAACTTCCCCCCCTTAAGCCCTTTTAACTTTTTCCCCCTTAAACCCTTTAAAATTCTTCCATGAAATTTTTGAAACATCCCCTCCCTTGGAGAAAATTTACACACACACACACACACACATTCTTAAAAAAGTACCGTATCATCACTAAGGCTCACGTTGCCACATCATTACCAAAAAAAACCATGAGAAATTTGCCACACCGCCACATAGCCTCGTGTACCACATTATCATGTAGGATCCCATTGCCACATCATCATAAAAAAATTTAAAAAACACCATATTAGATAATTTGGGAAAAATCCCATTCTCATTTGAAAAATGGGATCATGGTGAAGCTATCCAAGATTTCATCAAAACCCCCTCACACGTGACATATCGTTGGAAAGATCTTTTAGAGTAGACTCTAAATCTAAAATCTTCGACAAATTTGGAGTTAGTATGCTCAAGTTATGGCCAAAACTATATTGAAAAGTTGATTCCCAAAGTGTGATATTTTTCCCAAATTATCTCATATTAACTTAAAATTAAAAAATCAGTAAATTCAAGAAATATAATTTTCCTTATTTTTAAAAAAATAAAAAGAGGAGAGAGAGAGAGAGAGAGAGAGAGAGAGAGAGAGAGAGAGAGAGAGAGAGAGAGAGAAGATAGAAAGAGTGCGAGCTTGAAAACCTCCCTTGAGAAGACAACCAAGAAGAGAACCTAAATGGGAAAACGAAACCAAAGCCAACAAAAGGCCAAAACTCAACCAGGCTCTACCTCTCCCTCCCAAGGTGCAAAGCATGCCCGCAACCATGCTAATCAAACAAGGTAGAGATGCACAGGTCACCACAAAGCGGTATCCCATGATCTCAACATTGTTCGATGAGCCACCCATTGCTTATATAGTTTACCAACGTACATGACATACTGGGTGTCCTAAATTTTTCCAATCTCATGGATAAGTCCACCTCATTCACCCCCTGTTGAGACCATCCTTACTACACATCAACACTCAATTCCCTATCTCAAATGATATGTAAGAGTCAAAGAAAGTAGACAAATAAGAGTCGAAGAAAGCAGACAAATAAGAGTCGAAGAAAGCAAAAAATAAGAGTTGAAGAAAGCAAACAAATAAGTGTAAAAGAAAGCAGACAAATAAGTGTAAAAGAAAGCAGACAAATAAGTGTCGAAGAAAATGGTGTGTTGGAGATTTCATTGAAAGGAGATTCTACATGGGCTCATCTTTTTCCCAATGACCATGCACGACACTTGCAATATGCACACGAGCTCTACATCTAGCACACACATCAAGAGGCACTGATATCTCAAACACCTACTAAGCCTCATTGTCAAAAGTCATCGAGGTACGTTTCTAGATAGGGGGACCTTAGTGGGTGCAAGCCTAGCCTATGGTATGACCCATCGTCTCCTCAACTGTCCTCAAATTAGCAAGAACCTTTTATAGCCTCTTCTTTGGCCCTACCACCCATTGATCCACATTGCCTCTATCCCAAGTGCTTATTAACAACAAATCCCTCGAGCCCCAGAGGTCACCTATCTCTATTGTAGCTATAGACAAAGCAAGCTACCATGCATTAAAATCTTAACTCCCCAAGAAAAGGCATGTCGAGAAAATTTGGAAGAAAGGAGTAAAGAGAGTCGAACAAAGCGGTTGAGTTTGAGAATTCTTCATGTTAGGAGAATGCACACACATGAGCACACCTTCAACCCATTGCCCATGCATGTCACTTGCATATTTCACTATGAGCATCATAAACACATGCACCTAAAACTAGCCTCGTCAACGCAAACCCTCTAGGTACATCTCTGGATGGGGGGACTATGGCCATGGTACAACCCATTATTTGGAGAACCCTCGACCTTACAGCTATGTCCGATGAGCTTCAATGTATGCGCCATGTGCTTCAACTCCAATTTAACACTGACAAAACCTCACTCTAGCCCTGATGAATTTACCACAAAGAAGCTCTAGCCCCGACGTATTCACCCCACAAAGAAGCCTAATCTCTAGGCATTACACTATGAGCATGGGGTATAATATCATGGCACGCCAAGAAGATTCAAACTACTATTTACCCATGAAAATCATTCCATGGTGAGCCCGGTGCTCATTCCACCAATCACAGCGTGTGGAATGCTTCTACCAACTACCTAATTTTGAAGGCTCCTATCCATTTCCATAATAGAAGGAGGCCTCGCATCATGAAGAGCTTCTACATTGCCTATATCTATCATGCCACCTTGATAAGCTACCTATACCACCATGGCTACCCAAAGCTTCTCACTAATATGCCCTACATTTACATGTGGATCGATGCTGAATCATATCGTTTAGCCTCACACATACCAACTTCATGGTGTATCTTGGACAATCCACACCTTTCCACCTCGACAACGACTTTACCAAACAACTGACTTGGATGATGCGATGTTGTTGTCACCATTAGGAAGAGGGGTATGTTAACCACTCCATGGGTTAACATAGTTTCACCTACCCGACCCCTACCATAAGGATCTTTTCCATATTACACCTACTCAAATGGGCACTCATCTTTTGTAAGACGATGCTAGAACATAAAAAGCGGCCTTACCATGCGCTTAATGTCAAATAGGGAAAGTCTATGGACTCCATGTACATAGTTACTTAAGACTAGTAATAGAGGGTAGACCATTTTTAAGTTTGGCTAGCCTAGTGTGAAAACTACTCATTTGTATATAAGTCATTTTTTTAGTAATAGGCAATAGACAGTCATTCCCTTGCAATAGTTTACTTGTGAGCTCTTCTTTTCTCTCTTCTCGCTTGCATGTATGTTATTGAATCTTACGTGTTTCATGAATCCTTGCTAGATAGGATTGGTTGTAGGTTGTCTTGCATTAGCCTCCCCTTCATTCCCCACCTTTTATGACAAAGCGTACCATCACTATTTAGCACACCCACATCAGGAAGTTGCATTTTATAGCTCGACGGCAAGGTTTAACGGCACATGCTTTTGCAAGGCTAATATCCATGAGACTTAGTTTTCCCTTGTACAATGTGGTTATAACATTATGTAACACCAAGAATGTTTTTGTTTGAAGACATGCAAATCATCTCATAAAATAGGCAAGCTTGGAAGAGGCTCTTTGTCATAGAAAGAAGATAATGTTTTGAAAGGAGTTTCAATATGCCGTAATCAAGGGAGAAACATATTCTTTGCTATAAGGGCATGAAGTGACAGTCCACCCAAACTCTTTTCCCTCACGCTTTTTCTTACCTCTACTTCTCTTTCACTATCCTTTTTTTCCATACCACACTTGCTCCTATCACGCACAGGCTCCAAATATGGCCAAAAAAAGGAAAAATTTACAAACATGTATTATAAAAGTCTATGCATTCTCTTAAAAAAATAAAGAAATCCCAATACCTCCTGACATTTGCAAGAAAATAAAATGCCCAGGTGAGCACTGATATGCAAAGATGTCTCATAGCTAATAAAATAAAAATGCCCAGGTGAGCACTTATATGCAAAGATGTCTCATAGATAATAATTAACAAAGTTAATAAATTATCTTTCAATAACACCTCAATTTGAGTCTATAATTCTGATATCACAAACCCAAGATGTTGATAAAAAGCTCAAACATCTTAAACGCATCTAGAAGGCTGATAAATAACTTACCTCTTTATAGATGCAAGTAAAAATTACAAAATGATCTTTCTCTATTTCTTGAGTAGTAGCAAGGGGTTGCTATTGTAAGTGCAATAAGTACGATTAATTATCCTTATGTATTAATGTTGTTAAGGTTGAGGGAGCATAAGTGTGTGTTTATGTGTGTATGTGCACACACACACACACACATGTTGGATATGATAATTCAATTATGAAGATTGATTAAAACATACTCAAGGTGGATCAAAGCTTGTACAAAATATCATGAATATGAGGGACAAAAAAACTGGTATATGCAGAAAATTACTTTGAGATTAACACAAGAAGACGCTAATTATGATTAGGCATGAACCAAACTTACATAATCACTTGATCACGACTTGTACCTTATTTAGAGATTCCTCTACCCTATTTTTAGTTGCATGAGTTGCATGAACCATATGCACCAACCATTTGTAGGCTTTACACCAACCACTGACCACTAGTCTAACCACCACACATTAAATTGGACTAAGGAGTTGGGATTACATTTATCCAATAATCCCCCCTTAAGACCAACTTCTTACAAGAACATGAACAAGTCTAACATACCTCCTTGACACAATGAGTAAGAGTCCCCCCTTAACAACAACATAGGGTGGTGTACTCTGCTCTACAACTCGTCAAGTTGGAACAACATAAGTCTTGACTCAACCACATACATGACATAATTTAAAAAGCATAATCATCATCTATATCTTTTATACTAAGACTAGAACAAAGATTTGTTTCTTCTTGTTGGTTGACTTCTTCAACCACATGTGCCTTTACTAGCTTTTGATCTTTTTGGTAACACTTTGAGGATGGATGATTTGTCTTTCCACAATACTCACAAGGATGTTTGGAGAAACAATCCTTAGTAAGATGATTTGTACGACCATAAATAGTACACTTCTTCTTTGCCGATGTCGAAGTAATAGCATATGCATAAGGATCTATCACATCCTTTGTAATCTTCTTATCTTCTTCCTGCAAAGAATTTATGATACTTTCCAAGGAAGGGACTGGCTTCTTCTCTTTACGTACCATCACAATTTGCCTAAAGCTTGAAGGTAAGCTTTTAAGCAAAATAGCAATAGCATCCTCTTCAGGAACAGGAGACTTAACATAAACCAATTGTGTCATTAAGCTCTTCAACCTGTTCATCAAAGCTACTAAATTTTCATTACTCTCCATGGTTAGATCAAAGAGTTGCATCTTCAAACTGATCTTGGAATGCTTTGCCTTTGCACCAAAAGTACGTTCTAGTAATTCCCAAGCTTCCATAGCTGACTCAACATCATCAATATAATGAATGAAATCATCTTCTAAAGCAGTGCTTGCTCATCTTTTGCTTGAAGTGCAGCCGTTGTAGCTCTTGTAACTGCAGCAGAAATACCTGCTTCATCTTCAGTAAGTGGCTTGACCGTACTCCACAGATTTTTCTTCATGAGATAGCCCTTCACCTTGATTTGCCAGGTATGAAACCCAGTTCCGTTGAATTTGTCGAGGAATTTGGAGCTCATGATGATGTAATATGATGCTTGATGTTGATAACTTGCTCATATAGATGATTTAAGCCCAAAAAATAATAATATCTTCAATATAGATCAAAATAATATTCACCATGTTGTTGGAGCAAAAGAGGCAAAAAACAGGCGACTGGAAAACAGCTCCGTACAGTAGCTCCTATGGACCAATTGCTTCAAGATTTGATATGCTGAATCCTCACATGATAGACTTGAAGCACCTAAGAGGAATTAGACGAATTCGTAGAGACGTCACCGAATGAAGCCGATTAGCAAAAAATGGCTTGTTTGGATGGCGATGAGAAATTCGTGAAGATGCGACAAAATTGGCCTGCGAGCTGCGTTTTAGAGCATACGTGGGAGCAAAGCAAGAAGCCTATAGCAAAATATTAAGGTATCATCACCTCAGATGCAAGCATGAAGGCAATCTACAGCATGGTGATTAAGAGAAAGATTAAGGTTTTTGCTAATAAACTTGTAAGATTCCTCCCCAGCCTCTCAAGATGTCCAGCATCTTCCCCTGTAATCAATCCCCTCTTCAGAAATATAAAAGATCTTGTCTCTGCCTGTTTTGGCTTAGAGAGAGAAAATATTCTAGAGAGAGAATATTCAGATTTTTAATATTTTTGGATAGAAAAATATCTCATATTATTAAAATGAACTCCCCTGAAACAGAAATTCAAAAAGAACTTTCCAATGTGCAATTGGAATTAATTGGAAATGGGTATAAAGGACCTTAGCCTAAGGATCTAGATTTTTAGAAATTTTTGGATTATGGTCCAATTAAGGTTCCTATGGGCCAATAAGATCAATCCATGTGTGGGGAGGAGATAAATCCAATTTTGTAAAAGAAGATACCCAAAAATGAGTAAATGCTCACATAAGATGAAGAGTTGACTATGTACAAGGTTTATTAGTAAGAAACTATGAGCAATATTAAAAATATGAGATATTTTGGGTATAATGATTCCATTTTGACACATATGTAAGGAAGGGGAGTCCCTTCAATGCTCACATAAGATGAAGAGTTGAATATGTGCAAGATTTATTAGTAAGAAACTATGAGCAATATTAAAAATATGAGATATTTTGGGTATAATGATTCCATTTTTGACACATATGTAAGGAAGGGGAGGCCCTTTAATGAGGCGCCTACTTCACATGCTTGATTGAGTTTTAAATCTTCAAAAATTGAGATATTTCATCTCTCCTCTCTCCTAATTCAAGTCTAGTTCCAAAAAGTTAGCTTAACTGACCTAAAAATGGTCAAAAATTGACCAAACTGATTTGGAAAATTCTAGAATCAGTTTGTTTGGTTAGGAGCTCAATTTTTCCTATAAATAGAAGCCTCCCCTTTGTTGAAAAATAATAGTGTTTAATGCACTGATACTCTATTCCACCCAAGCCAAGAACTATGAATTTATTAATAATTCACTAGTTTTTGACATTTCCCTCTTCCAAAGATTGGTGGCCACTCTTGTCCAAACAAGAGTTGAACCCTCAAACCATCAAGCTAAAGGAAAGCTATCAAGGTCATTAGTAAGTTGGTGACTATCATTTTTTTCACTTATTTTATGGTTTTTATGGCTTTAAATGGTTTTTATGATTTATGTCTTCTCTAAAAATGTTATGCTTCATTACAAAAAGGCATTCCCCTCTCTTCTCTAACAAAACCAACCATTCTCTATCCTAGGTGAATGGTTAATGATTAATGTCAAGTTTTTATAATGGTTGTTATAATTAAGAGGAAAAATGTTTACTTTAGGATAATTTCAATACTTTTGGTACACTTTTAACTAGTTTTTAAGACTTAAAAATTTGAAAAATGGTCAGCCATACAAAGGAGGTTATGGCAAAATTTTTAGAAATTAGTGAGATAAAATTCATCTTTTATTATCTTAAAAGAGTAATCCTTATGGTTTCTATATTCTAAAAATTATTTTTTTATTTTCATGCATAGAAGTATGCATAAAGGATAAATTTTTATATCAAAAGTGTTACTTTTATCATTTTGAATTTCATGCATAGAGGTATGCTTTTAGTATAAAAGTGTTACTTTTATCATATTTGAGTTTCATGCATAGAGGTATGCATAAAAGTTGATTATTTTATTATAAAAGTGTTAATTTTAGCATAAGTGAATTTCATGCATAGAGGTATGCATAAAAGATGATTATTTTATTATAAAAGTGTTATTTTTAGCATAATTGAATTTCATGCATAGAGGTATGCATAAAAGATGAATATTTTATTGTAAAAGTGTTACTTTTAGCATAATTGAATTTCATACATAGAGGTATACATAAAAGATGATTATTTTATTATAAAAGTGTTACTTTTAGCATAATTGAATTTCATGCATAGAGGTATGCATAAAAGATGATTATTTTATTATAAAAGTGTTATTTTTAGCATAATTGAATTTCATGCAGAGGTATGCATAAAAGATGAATATTTTATTGTAAAAGTGATACTTTTAGCATAATTGAATTTCATGCATAGAGGTATGCATAAAAGATGAATATTTTATTATAAAAGTGTTATTTTTAGCATAAGTGAATTTCATGCATAGAGGTATGCATAAAAGATGATTGATTTATTATAAAAGTGTTATTTTTAGCATAATTGAATTTCATGCATAGAGGTATGCATAAAAGATGAATATTTTATTGTAAAAGTGTTACTTTTAGCATAATTGAATTTCATGCATAGAGGTATGCATAAAAGATGAATATTTTATTGTAAAAGTGTTACTTTTAGCATAATTGAATTTCATGCATAGAGGTATGCATAAAAGATATGGGAAGTGATAAGATGTGATAAGATGCATATGAGATGAGTTAGGATGTGATAAGATGAGTTAAGAAGTGATAAGATGTGTATGGGATGAGGTAAGAAGTGTATGTGATGGGATAAGATGTATATGGGTTGTGATAGGGTGAGAGTATGGATGTGAATGTGGATGGGTATGTATGGATGTATGAATGTGGATGTGGATGCATGGATGTGAATGTGGATGTGTATGTATGGATGTATGCATGTAGATGTGGATGCATGAATGTGGATGTATGGATGTGAATGTGGATGTGGATGTATGGATGTGAATATGGATGGGTATGTATGGATGTATGAATGTGGATGTGGATGCATGGATGTGAATGTGGATGTGTATGTATGGATGTATGCATGTAGATGTGGATGTATGAAATATGGATGTGGATGTATGCATGTGAATGTGGATGTGTATGTATGGATGTATGCATGTAGATGTGGATGCATGAATGTGGATGTATGGATGTGAATGTGGATGGGTATGTATGGATGTATGAATGTGGATGTGGATGCATGGATGTGAAATGTGTATGTATGGATGTATGCATGTAGATGTGGATGTATGAATGTGGATGTGGATGTATGGATGTGAATGTGGATGTGGATGTGGATGTATGGATGTGAATGTGGATGTGTATGTATGGATGTATGCATGTAGATGTGGATGCATGAATGTGGATGTATGGATGTGAATGTGGATGTGGATGTATGGATGTGAATGTGGATGTGGATGTGGATGTATGGATGTGAATATGGATGTGGATGTATGCATGTATGCATGTAGATGTGGATGCATGAATGTGGATGTATGGATTGAATGTGGATGTGGATGTGGATGTGGATGTATGGATGTAGATACGGATGTGGATGTATGTATGTGGATGTGGATGTATGAATGAGGATGTGAAAATAGATGTATGCATGGATGTGTATGTAGAATAATGAATGTGAATGTGTATGGAAAATAATGTGTCGTCGATATGAGTGAATGGATGAGAATGAGTACATATGAAGGGAATGTGGAATAAGTAATGTGGATTGAGGAGGGATAATGTGGAAAGACGGGAGTTCAATATAGAAACTGTATTTTGTGACTGTTTGTAAATGACTGTTTTATGTCAAGAATGTTGGGGAAGCATTTTAACCGTCTTATGGATTAAGGTCATGGAGACCTAACTGATAAAGTTGCAACTGCTGACAGAGAGTCAAGGGATGATGTCTCGCGTAGCAAGGTCGACCGAGGTATTGACCAGCCTCGGTTTGATTTAAATGGTGAGCTTCCGGTACGGTGGATGAGGGACCAAGGAAGCGGCCTATGAGTGAAGCGGTAGGTCACCTGCGAAGGATCCTAGAGGGTGCTGACCATACGGTGCTCGAGCTCTGGGTCACCGAAGATACCCACACGTGCATCGTGGAAGATATTGGAACAAGGAGTAAGAGTTGTTTTCTGAAACCGGGCATGGATCTGGTTGATTGACCTTGCTGGTCCTCAACGGATGAGTCCATGGCTCTCTTATATGGATCTGTTGAGATTGATCTTGCTCGAGGATTCCATCTTGATTTTTATATGTGAAAATATTGTCGAGTACTATGAGCTAGGAACTATTGAAAAGGCCCCTAAGTGAACAGGTGGTGAGTGTTCTGGTTGCCAATGATGCCATAAGTACACCAATGAATGATTGGAAATAGGGATTCAACCAGAGAATTCGAGGATTGTTCATCAGTGACATAATGGTTTCATTAAAGGATTGTTTTTAAGTTGCTGAGAAAAAGGCAATTTCATATTGTGTGTGTAAGTGGTGTGACTAGTTTTATGTTTGCATGAACTTCTGGCTAGGGAGCTTGGGAACTCTTTTCCCTAGTACCCGGGACAAAACCTAACCAAATTCCTAATTGGATCCCATCACTACAGTGGTTGGGAGGTTGGCTAACCCATGGGACTGGATGGGGTTAGGCTAGACTGATGGATCCGTAAATCGAGACTCAATTTCTGTTATTACGATAGATAAAGTAAATCCCAGATAGTAATTGTTCTATGGATAGGAACCAATGGCTGTGCCTCTTGATGGAAAAAAAAGCGTTGGTCCCAATGATCCAAGTGCAAGTTTCTTCCTTGATCTGACCAAGTATCTTTATAGGTGCAGTCGGATCAGCTTGATCAGTAATAGTCTTGACTACGTTAGAGTAAAGAGTTATCCTGGTGGAATCGCCCGCGCTTTCCGGGTGAAGGAAGTTTTTCCGAGTTCGGTTTTGGAAAAACCGACGGATTAGTCTCTTGTTCGGATATCCGTTGGGCGAGGCCTCGAGTGTGGGACCCTGCCCCGCGCAAGAAATGCTACTTCCGCTGCTAGCACCCCGAATCCGTTGCGCGGTGGGAACAGGGATTTCACAGTTGGTATCGGAGCATTTTGGTTAATAAAGATCAATTGAGAAGCCAAATATGTCAAAAATTTATCAAGAAACACAAAAAGGTTGTAATTGTGTGATATAATTCATACAATTTGTTATTCAAACTGAAAATTCGTAAATTAGTAATTGGGTCTTCAAATGGAAGTACCGCGATTGTATGGAACCGTGACTTGCTTGAGGCCTAGACATGATGGTATTTACCTTATAGTTCCAAGTACTACCCGTATATACGGAGGTATAACTGCAACTCTTTACCGGCAGTATATACGAGTAAATCTAAGACTTAAAATTATAAGCATTAATGCTATCCAGATGATGATTTCGAATGTGGTTGATATGATTTTTAATTCTGTTTGAGAACTGATGAATTGATTTGGATTTTGATTGAAAAATAATAATTTTTGAAATTCAGTTGAAATATAATAACCTGAGCAAAACCACAATGAGGATGAATGGGACGAGTCCCTGTGATGATATTCATAACTAGAATGATGATAATTGATTTCAGCAAATGACTATGAGATTAGTGGATTATGCTGTCAAATTGCTACTGTTAACACTTGACACGGTAGATCAAGTTAAGGGATGACAAATTGAGAACTTGCTTAACTGAAATTCTCGTGGAGGAATGTTCAGAAAGAAATTTTTTGGTCTAATGGACCATTATCGTGTTAAAGATATGAATGATATGATTGAATGAATTATTATTTAATGATGAGTTCTATATAAGGGATATTTATCCCCGTATTCTATTGGGTTGACCAGAATATAAGGAATCCCAGAATAAATTGGATCTTAAGAAAAAGAGTTGTCCTCTACTTTGTGAGATGAGGACATCTCGCATTTTTTTTTAAGTGGGGTAGAACGTAAGATTCCTCCCCCAGCCTTCGAGGTGTACAGGAGTAAGAACCTCCCTTTCTGATCTTATAATTATTCCCTCTCTATGATAAAAGAAAGATTCTGTTTAAAAAAGGAAGACCCTTTCCCCAGAATACATTCTCTGGAGCCCACCTGTTTTAAGGATTCAAAACGATGAGAACCAGTGTTTTGAATGCCAAGGTTTTGGTCATCAGTTTTAAAAGACTGCACGACTCCTGCCATGTCAAGAGCACAAGGAAGTCAAGAACCCCGAATTCAGAGACCAATTCCTTCATACCAATCTAATCAGGGTCCGTCTCGGATAAGATTGCTTAACTCCATTAACTAGGTCCGACCCATTGATTAGGGTCGAGATGTCCAGACAAATGCTTGACGATATGGAGCAGCAGATGCAGGCAATTCACAAAGATATAAAAGCTACCCAAGATCGACAGAAGCAGTATGCAGATAAGAAGAGGACAGTCAAAAAATTCAAAGAAGCAGATATGGTCTTCACTCGAGTACGGCCCAAAAGAAGTTCTATATCTCTTGGGAAGTATAAAAAGTTATCCCCCAGATATTGTGGACCATATCTGATTTCAAAGAAAGTAGGTGACTTAGCCTACGAGATTCTTTTACCTCCTCATCTCAAAGTTCTTAATGTATTTCGTGTAAGCCAAATATGTGCCAAACCCAAATCATGGAAAGACGGTAAAACTTCAGTGGCAAGATACCCCATTGGCTTCTAGGTTACGCTAGTTCCTTCTTTTATATAAGTCGTAACTCTTACTTGTCGCTCGCAGCAGTAATCTTACTTCCATCGATCTCATTTCTTTCTTAATCTCCTTCATGGCTTGGTAGCAAGACTTGGTTTTATCCATGATGATTTCTCACCTTCAAGACGCAAGCAAGTCTGTGAAGAAGGATTTTATAGAATTGTATGAGCGCTCACTTTTCCCTCACTTGGGAACTTCTGTAGCTCAGACCAAATGGCGGACCTGTCGAGACATAACTAGGGTAATACCGTGGGGTCGACAACACTTTCGTAACAATGTCCGCTTGGCTATGGTTATTGAAGCTTTGGGTTTGGGTCCCTGATATTACTGCGTGATGAGATCAAGGCATGGTGGATTTTCTGAGCGAGTCTTCTTACTAGCGTGTTTTCTTCCTCATCAGAAGATATGCCTTTATCCCGTTTTTGGCTTACCTCTCAGAGGTCCTTTTAATAGGTCACCTCATACCAATGAGATAGGTGCTGCAATAACCGGCCAAATTATTCACATAGATGAGTTACCTTATACGTGTGTGTGCAGCTTGTGAGTGCTGCTTTTGTGACCATATGATGGACGGACTTATGGAATTGTAAAAAGTTCTTCTATCTTGCTGTATATGTTCCAAGAGTGAATAAAGTTGAAATCTTTGTTCTTGTCTTGAGTCTTGCTCTCTTTGAGACTTTTATTGGTGGTTAATCTTAATTAAATTTTCTCGTAGTCTCATATTCGTGCATCTTGCGAAATTACTCCCAGTTTGCAAGATGAGGATATCTCGCGTTTTTCAAGTGGGAGAGAATGTAAGATTCCTCCCCATCCTCTCAAGATGTCCGGCATCTTCACCTGTAATCAATCCACTCTTCAGAAATATAAAAGATCTTGTCTATGCCTGTTTTGGCTTAGAGAGAGAAAATATTTTAGAGAGAGAATATTCAGATTTTGAATATTTTTGGATAGAAAAATATCTCATCTTATTAAAATGAATTCCCCTAAAACAGAAATTCAAAAAGAACTTTCCAATGTGCAATTGGAATTAATTGACAATGGGTATAAAGGACCTTAGCCTAAGGGTCTAGATTTTTAGAAATTTTTGGATTATGGTCCAATTAAGGTTCCTATGGGCCAATAAGATCAATCCATGTGTGGGGAGGAGATAAATCCAATTTTGTAAAAGAAGATTATGAGATATTTTGGGTATAATGATTCCATTTTGACACATATGTAAGGAAGGGGAGTCCCTTCAATGCTCACATAAGATGAAGAGTTGAATATGTACAAGGTTTATTAGTAAGAAACTATGAGCAATATTCAAAATATGAGATATTTTGGGTATAATGATTCCATTTTTGACACATATGTAAGGAAGGGGAGGCCTTTAATGAGGCGCCTACTTGACATGCTTGATTAAGTTTTAAATCTTCAAAAATTGAGATATTTCATCTCTCCTCTCTCCTAATTCAAGTCTAGTTCCAAAAAGTTAGCTTAACTGACCTAAAAATGGTCAAAAATTGACCAAACTGATTTGGAAAATTCTAGAATCAGTTTGTTTGGTTAGGAGCTCAATTTTTCCTATAAATAGAAGCCTCCCCTTTGTTGAAAAATAATAGTGTTTAATGCACTGATACTCTATTCCACCCAAGCCAAGAACTATGAATTTATTAATAATTCACTAGTTTTTGACATTTCCCTCTTCCAAAGATTGGTGGCCACTCTTGTCCAAACAAGAGTTGAACCCTCAAACCATCAAGCTAAAGGAAAGCTATCAAGGTCATTAGTAAGTTGGTGACTATCATTTTTTTCACTTATTTTATGGTTTTTATGGCTTTAAATGGTTTTTATGATTTATGTCTTCTCTAAAAATGTTATGCTTCATTACAAAAAGGCATTCCCCTCTCTTCTCTAACAAAACCAACCATTCTCTATCCTAGGTGAATGGTTAATGATTAATGTCAAGTTTTTATAATGGTTGTTATAATTAAGAGGAAAAATGTTTACTTTAGGATAATTTCAATACTTTTGGTACACTTTTAACTAGTTTTTAAGACTTAAAAATTTGAAAAATGGTCAGCCCCCCATACAAAGGAGGTTATGGTAAAATTTTTAGAAATTAGTAAGATAAAATTAATCTTTTATTATCTTAAAAGAGTAATCCTTATGGTTTCTATATTCTAAAAATTATTTTTTTATTTTCATGCATAGAAGTATGCATAAAGGATAAATTTTTATATCAAAAGTGTTACTTTTATCATTTTGAATTTCATGCATAGAGGTATGCTTTTAGTATAAAAGTGTTACTTTTATCATATTTGAGTTTCATGCATAGAGGTATGCATAAAAGTTGATTATTTTATTATAAAAGTGTTAATTTTAGCATAAGTGAATTTCATGCATAGAGGTATGCATAAAAGATGATTATTTTATTATAAAAGTGTTATTTTTAGCATAATTGAATTTCATGCATAGAGGTATGCATAAAAGATGAATATTTTATTGTAAAAGTGTTACTTTTAGCATAATTGAATTTCATACATAGAGGTATACATAAAAGATGATTATTTTATTATAAAAGTGTTACTTTTAGCATAATTGAATTTCATGCATAGAGGTATGCATAAAAGATGATTATTTTATTATAAAAGTGTTATTTTTAGCATAATTGAATTTCATGCAGAGGTATGCATAAAAGATGAATATTTTATTGTAAAAGTGATACTTTTAGCATAATTGAATTTCATGCATAGAGGTATGCATAAAAGATGAATATTTTATTATAAAAGTGTTATTTTTAGCATAAGTGAATTTCATGCATAGAGGTATGCATAAAAGATGATTATTTTATTATAAAAGTGTTATTTTTAGCATAATTGAATTTCATGCATAGAGGTATGCATAAAAGATGAATATTTTATTGTAAAAGTGTTACTTTTAGCATAATTGAATTTCATGCATAGAGGTATGCATAAAAGATGAATATTTTATTGTAAAAGTGTTACTTTTAGCATAATTGAATTTCATGCATAAAGGTATGCATAAAAGATATGGGAAGTGATAAGATGTGATAAGATGCATATGAGATGAGTTAGGATGTGATAAGATGAGTTACGAAGTGATAAGATGTGTATGGGATGAGGTAAGAAGTGTATGTGATGGGATAAGATGTATATGGGTTGTGATAGGGTGAGAGTATGGATGTGAATGTGGATGGGTATGTATGGATGTATGAATGTGGATGTGGATGCATGGATGTGAATGTGGATGTGTATGTATGGATGTATGCATGTAGATGTGGATGCATGAATGTGGATGTATGGATGTGAATGTGGATGTGGATGTGGATGTATGGATGTGAATACGGATGGGTATGTATGGATGTATGAATGTGGATGTGGATGCATGGATGTGAATGTGGATGTGTATGTATGGATGTATGCATGTAGATGTGGATGTATGAAATGTGGGATGTGGATGTATGGATGTGAATGTGGATGTGGATGTGGATGTGGATGTATGGATGTGAATGTGGATGTGTATGTATGGATGTATGCATGTAGATGTGGATGCATGAATGTGGATGTATGGATGTGAATGTGGATGGGTATGTATGGATGTATGAATGTGGATGTGGATGCATGGATGTGAATGTGGATGTGTATGTATGGATGTATGCATGTAGATGTGGATGTGGATGTATGGATGTGGATGTGGATGTGAATGTGGAGTGGATGTATGAATGTGGATGTGGATGTATGGATGTGAATGTGGATGTGAATGTGGATGTGTATGTATGGATGTATGCATGTAGATGTGGATGCATGAATGTGGATGTATAGATGTGAATGTGGATGTGGATGTGGATGTGGATGTATGGATGTGAATGTGGATGTATGGATGTGAATATGGATGTGGATGTATGGATGTATGCATGTAGATGTGGATGCATGAATGTGGATGTATGGATTGAATGTGGATGTGGATGTAGATGTGGATGTATGGATGTAGATACGGATGTGGATGTATGTATGTGGATGTGGATGTATGAATGAGGATGTGAAAATAGATGTATGCATGGATGTGTATGTAGAATAATGAATGTGAATGTGTATGGAAAATGATGTGTCATCGATATGAGTGAATGGATGAGAATGAGTACATATGAAGGGAATGTGGAATAAGTAATGTGGATTGAGGAGGGATAATGTGGAATAAGTAATGTGGATTGAGGAGGGATAATGTGGAAAGACAGGAGTTCGATATAGAAACTGTATTTTGTGACTGTTTGTAAATGACTGTTTTATGTCAAGAATGCTGGGGAAGCATTTTGACCGTCTTATGGATTAAGGTCATGGAGACCTAACTGATAAAGTTGCAACTGCTGATGGAGAGTCAATGGATGACGTCTCGCGTAGCAAGGTCGATCGAGGTCTTGACCAGGCTGCTTGGTTCGATTTAAATGGTGAGCTTCCGGTACGGTGGATGAGGGACCGAGGAAGCGGCCTATGAGTGAAGCGCTAGGTCACTTGCGAAGGATCCTAGAGGGTGCTGACCATACAGTGCTCGGGCTTTGGGTCGCCGAAGATACCCACACGTGCGTCGCGGAAGATATTGGAACAAGGAGTAAGAGTTGTTTTCTGAAACCAGGCATGGATCTGGTTGATTGACCTTGCTGGTCCTCAACGGATGAGTCCATGGCTCTCTTATATGGATCTGTTGAGATTGATCTTGCTGATCTTCAACGAGGATTCCATCTTGATTTTTATATGTGAAAATATTGTCGGGTACTATGAGCTAGGAACTATTGAAAAGGCCCCTGAGTGAACAGGTGGTGAGCGTTCTGGTTGCCAATGATGCCATAAGTACACCGATGAATGAATGATTGGAAATAGGGATTCAACCAGAGAATCCGAGGATTGTCATCAGTGACATAATGGTTTCATTAAAGGATTGTTTTTAAGTTAGTTGATGCTGAGAAAAAGGCAATTTCATATTGGGTGTTAAGTGGTGTGACTAGTTTTATGTTTGCATGAACTTTCGGCTAGGGGGCCTGGGAACTCTTTTCCCTAGTACCCGAGACAAAACCTAACCAAATTCCTAATTGGATCCCATCACTACAGTGGTTGGGAGGTGGCTAACCCATGGGACTGGATGGGGTTAGGCTAGACTGATGGATCCATAAATCGAGACTCAATTTCTGTTATTACGATAGATAAAGTAAATCTCGGATAGTAATTGTTATATAGATAGGAATCAACGGCTGTGCCTCTTGATGGGGAAAAAAGCATTGGTCCCAATGATCCAAGTGCAAGTTTCTTCCTTGATCTGACCGAGTATCTTTATAGGTGCAGTCGGATCAACTTGATCAGTAATAGTCTTGACTACGTTAGAGTAAAGAGTTATCCTGGTGGAATCGCCCGCGCTTTCCGGGTGAAGGAAGTTTTTCCGGGTTCGGTTTTGGAAAAACCAACGGATTAGTCTCTTGTTCGGATATCTGTGGGGGGTGAGGCCCCGAGTGTGGGACCCTGCCCCACGCAAAAAATGCTACTTCCGCTGCTAGCACCCCGAATCCGTTGTGCGGTGGGGACAGGGATCTTACAAAACTAAACCTAATTGGGTCATGCTCTGATACCAAATGTTGGATATGATAATTCAATTATGAAGATTGATTAAAACACACTCAAGGTGGATCAAAGCTTGTACAAAACATCATGAATATGAGGGACAAAAAAACTGGTATATGCAGAAAATTGCTTTCAGATTAACACAAGAAGACTCTAATTATGATTAGGCATGAACCAAACTTACATAATCACTTGATCACGACTTGTACCTTATTTAGAGACTCCTCTACCCTATTTTTAGTTGTATGAGTTGCATGAACCATATGCACCAACCATTTGTAGGCTTTACACCAACCACTGACCACTAGCCTAACCACCACACATTAAATCGGACTAAGGTGGGATTACATTTAGCCAACAACACACACACACACACACACGTGTGTGTGTGTAAGAGAGATAAAAAAGGAATGAGAGGGGATAAAGAATACTATTTGTAAAGAAGATAAATTTAATGAGATAGAATATATCATAAGTTTAATAATCTATGTAGATAAGCTAATCTTGAAAAAAAATCAGATTAATTAAAAAGGATAACTTGGTGCAAATTAGACGCTAGAAATCTCTTGGGGTATCTTATAAGGTCTAGGTAGTCCATGTTGTGGGGAAATTATTTTATTCTTTGAGTCATCAAATGTGTGTCAATAGGCCTTCTACTTTTGTAGTGCTATCATGGATTGAGGCAAGGAGGTATGCCATTCTAGGGAGTCGATGTGGTGGGGACATTATTTTATGCTTTGGGTCATCAAATGTGTGTCAATACTCGTTCTACCCTCTGGCAGTGCTTTCATGGATTGAGGCACGGAAGTATACCATTCTAGTAAATTTTGAGAAGTTGATTAATAAAATTATCACCCCTTATGCACTTGGCAAGTTATTGTTATAATTTCAAAACATTCCATCAATTATCTTTAGGTATTGATGTTGTTTAAGTTAAATATAATTGTGATTAAGAAGTTAAGTGTGTGTGTATATGGGCATATGAGAGAGAGAGAGAGAGAGAGAGAGAGAGAGAGAGGCATGAGGGAAGGGCAAGAGATTATTACATAGAGGGCCAATAAATAGATGACCTTAGTATAGATGCTATCAAAAATTACAAAATACCTTGACCTTTCTCTATTTCTTGAGTACTAGCAAGGGGTTGCTATTATAAATGTAATAAGTACCATCATTTTTCCTTAGGTAGTAACGTTGTTAAGGTTGAGTGAGCATAAGTGTGTGTTTATGTGTATGTGTAAGGGAGATAAAAAAAGGGGGCGAGGGGATATAAAGATTACTATTTGCAAAGAAGATAAATTTAACAAGATAGAATATTTCATAAGATTAATCTATAAAGATAAGCTAATTTTTAAAAGTAGAATCTTGAAAAAAATTATATCCTTAATAATTAAAGGGGACAACTTGGTGCAAATTAGACATTAGAAATCTCTTAGGGTATCTTAAGTTCTAGGTAGTCCATGTGGTGGGAACATTATTTTATGCTTTGAGTCATCAAATGTGTGTCAATAGGTCTTCTACACTCTTGTAGTGCTTAGTGCTACCATGGATTGAGGTGGGACTATTCCATTCTAGGGAATTTTAAGAAGTTGAATAATAAGTTTTTCACCCCTTGTGCGTGCACCTAGCAAGTTGATTAATAAGCTTTTCACCCCTTATGCACCTAGCAAGTTGTTGTAAGTTCAACATGTTCCATCATTTATCTTCAGGTATTGATGTTGGTTAAGTTATAAGCAATTTTAAGTTGTGTGTGTGTGTGTGTGTGTGTGTGCACGAAGAGAGAGAGAGAGAGAGAGAGAGAGAGAGAGAGAGAGAGAGAGAGAGAGATTAAGCATCTACTAAAGACCCAATGGGCCTATGAGAGAAAAGTGATACAATAATGTCCATGGAATATCTTATCATGGAATGAAAAATAAAATAGAAACAAAAACATAGCTATATACCACTCTCCAAAATATCAAGCATGGGGCTAATGAATATGGCCCAGAGATCTCCCTCAACTACGTCACGTGGAAATGTAGCCCGATGGTGGTGCAGCATGTCCTAGATCTAGAGCTGACAAGGGGATCATGGCTGGCGTTCGGGGGGGCTAGGGGTGTCAGGCATGCTAGAATGCGAAGGCCTAGTCCAAGGTAACTCCTCTTAGGCGAGGTGGGTCCATACGATCCACGTGTGTATGGGTGTATACACGGAGAGAGAGAGAGAGAGAGAGAGAGAGAGAGAGAGAGAGAGAGAGAGAGAGAGAGAGAGAGAGGTGAGGAAGGTAGGGTAAGAGATTAATACATACAAAGTAGATAAACTTAATTAGATAGACTATATGGTATGATTAATCTATATAAAGTGAGGGGGGCAAGAGATTAATACATACAAAGAAGATAAATTTAATTAGATAGACTACATGGCAAGGTAGACTATATGGTATAGTTAATTTATATACATTAGCTACTATATAATCATAGCTACTACATAATCAAAGGACCTAACAACATAATATAGGATGTAGGAGTTATGAACAATCAATAAGGATGCATAAGTGCCTATAGAAGCTCTATAATATCAAGAAATCTCACAAGTGCCCTACAAGTTGTACACACTCATATAATATCAAAAAAGCTCACAAGTGCCCTACAAGTTGTACACACTCATATAAGCTCATATAATATCAAGAAATCCCACAAGTGCCCTACAAGTTGTACACACTCATATAATATCAAAAAAGCTCACAATATATCATATAAGTTTATAAAACCTCATCGAATCTCTTGGGAGTTCATAAGTTATATTACGAGCTAAATAGAAGTGCCTATAGAAGCTCTACAAGCTCATATAATATCAAGAAAGCTCACAAGTGCCCTACAAGTTGTACATGCTTATATAATATCAAAAAAGCTCACAATGTATCATGTAAGTTTATAAGACCTCATCGAATCGCTTGGGAGTTCACAAGTTATATTAAGAGCTAAATAGGGCTATTAATGACCTTATAAATGCTCTTATAAGAATACCTATTGTGACCTTAAAAATAGAGCTATTGTGATCTTATAAACTTGAGACAATTATGAGTTTATTTGACTCCCCCATGGATGTGTATCTTTCTTCTGTGAAAAGGGAATGGCTCACTTTTTGGATTTCCCACTCTGTGTTCTTCACACAAGAATCGATACTAGCTCTTATAAGAATACCTATTGTAACCTTAAAAATAGAGCTATTGTGATCTTATAAACTTGAGACAATTATGAGTTTATTTAACTCCCCCATGGATGTGTATCTTTCTTCTCTTAAAAGGGGATGGCTCACTTTTTAGATTTCCCACTCTCTGTTCTTCACACAAGAATCTATACTACTCTACCAAGAAGAATCTATACTCCCTCCCTCTCTACCATGTTTAAATAGGGCAATGGGTCCTTTTTTTGAAGCTTTTATTACCGCTAACTTGTGGAAGCTTATAATATGCAACATAACCTAGTATATAAGTTCATATGTAGGTCAAATATGTAAGTCAAAAGTACACTTCAAGAAATATTTCTTGTTAAACATAGGTAGATTACCTTAGGATAGGGTAAACCTTAGTATGAATTTTATTTTTATTTTTTTGAGATAAGACTACTTCACGTTTTTTTTTTCACAAATAGCGTATATAGTAAGCTATATAAAGAGGCCATGTAGATTATGTTTAGAAAGAGTTATAAAAGGGGTGAAAAGAGACTCATTGGTTAGAATATTTCAAGGCTTCGTGCAATAGAGAATCCTTTTTTTCTAAAGCTTAGAAGGATCAAGAAGTGAGAAGTGTGTCTACATGGATTGGGGATTAGAGTATAGCTTGTCTTTGAGCAAGGAAACATAAGCAATAAAAGTCCTTTGTGGGGACTTTTTTGGAGATCAAACTATAGAATAATTTTTCTTGTAATAGAGATGGATCTTTCTCCAAGGTGTCTTCTTCAAAATTTTCTCTGTATTATGTTTATCCTCCCAAACTTAGCCCCAAATCATTATGGTTAAGTATCAAAAATAAAAATGTGAGCTTGATGACAAAGAATGTTCTATTGATAAAGTTTAACATCTTATACAGTCCTAAATCTTGTGGAGGTTGTTGCTTTGATAATGTGTATGATCCTAATGCTTCATACATGAATGAAAGAACACCTTTATGCTTGCATGTCAAAACATGACACAACTTAACAAATTTTAATTCCCACTATAGAGTATCAAATATTGTAAGAACTTACAAACTTTAAGCTCATCAAAACTTGACACAACTTAACAACCTTAAGCTTGCAATAGGTACATAAATAAAGTGATTAATCTTACTAATGTCAAACAAGTCTCACAAAAGTCTTATTTCTTTTCCAAAAATTGGGGTATGGCTTTACACTTCTTGGGGTAGATAATGTGCTTCCAACACATGTCACTATTAAGAACAAATTTATTTGAGATTTGATCTCTCCTAACTTCCCACATAAAGCACCATCATGGGATCTTGAAATAAAAAGGCTATCCCACATATTTTTCATAGCATGTTCTTCCATAGTTAATCAAGGGTTTCGAGATAACCTTTTGTAAGCAACAACTATTTGATCCTACCACTCATTGATCCTAGAAAAGCTTGATTAACCATTACACCTAAAGGTCCCTTACAATGGCCCAAATTAAACCTAATTTCACTAAAAATCTATCCTACTTCCCATAAATTAACCTTTATTATTTTGAAATTAATCCTAAGTTTTTAGACTAGCATTGCTCCTAATTCACCTATGCCCACCTAAAGCATAATTGTTCTTGCTACATCACTTCTTGAGTATTGTCTCTCTAGAATTATAACCCATCTTTGTAAGTTGCATCTTAATTTTTCCTAGAAAAGAATCTAAATTTCAAACCTAACAATTTTAAGTACTTCTAAGAAGTTTGGGTGATGCCCCATCTCTCTATTGTTCTCTCTCTCTACACTCTTCTCTCTTTATACATGGGCATCTTTAATCCTTAATTTTAATATTAATCTCTAATTAAATTTAATCTTCCATATACTAATCCAAAATCCTATCCTAAATTTGGGTGCACCCTATTTGTGTGTATACTAGAACACCTAAGCTAATTTTCTGTCTCTAAGATTAATTCACTTGAGTTATTTTTAAGTTAACTAAATATCAACTATTCCTACATTCTGTTCAACTCATCCTAATCTTTATTTTCATTTTGGTACTAAGCAACAAGAGAAAAAATCTAATTTATTAAGGTATCCACAAGGGTAGACATAAATTTAATTTTCCAAAGGATGTAAGGTCAAATTTGGTCCTTATATTTTGTTCTTGGGGGTCATGCAAAAATGAGAGTCTATTACTTTAATTTAATATAACCCCAATTTCTCATGCAATTAATAATTAAAATGTAGGAAATGAAAGAAATTATAAAATTTGAACTAAAGGTCTAATTTTAAAATGACTTCTAAGAGTGGTGCAGTGCCCTGTGTGCAGTTGATAGATGCCTTCTCCTCCACAGAAGTCCATGAATTTCTTTGATGATCCCAAGAGCTTATACAAGTCCCAATTATCTCCTTTTTTGGTGTAGATGAGTACTTGATGCGTAGGTATTGCAATCATATGGCTAAAGAGCATGTACAACACTGAATTCTATATAGAAGCACACTCTCTTATCAAGAGAAAATTTCATTGATTTCTCATGGGCAAGGGAGCCTTTATATACTTAAAAATGACCATTGAGCTCCCTTAGTTAACTCTAGGTTGGTAGCCCATAATATATATGCAACTCAACCTTAATCTTCACATATCCTCTCATTTTCCATGCACGCAACTACTCTAACTCTTACATCAACTTAACTCCCTCATTTATGCATCGTTGGAGTTATCTAATTTTCTTTAAGCTTATCTACTTAATTTGTATTTATTTTATATCCCAAAAATTAGTCCTAAGGTTTTACACTTTACCATCCAACCTTAGACTTTAGATAATGATAGACGCATAATCTTTTGCCAAGCTTAATGCTCACACACCCTAACATATTTTATTTGCACCATTAGCGCATGAGAGAGAGAGAGAGAGAGAGAGAGAGAGAGAGAGAGAGAGAGAGAGAGAGAGAGAGAGAGAGAGAGAGAGAGAGAGAGAGAGAGAGATTCTTCTATGTGAGAATCTATGCATCAAGCATAATCTATGTGAACCAATCGTAACAAGCCCTTTGTGAGTAACACAGATTTTTTACAATGAGGTAGCCTTTTGGGAGGCGACTCTTGTAAGAAGAAGTCAAGTTCCACAATGTTGATTGGGTAGCTTTGAGGTGGCCATTTCTGTATGTGTTTCAACTGCAAGCTCCACTAGTGTAAGTAATAGAGATTTTTGCTTTATGAAGCAACAACTAATAGTCAATGAGGCAGCTCCATCTATGTGAAGGGGGCAAGTTTTCATGGAGTAGCAATAGAGTGAGTGGTGTTTCTACATCAAACAAGGCACTAAAGGTCAAGGAGCAACATCATCATGGCTAGGCTTGTGGATTAGTACTTTTGGGTACTTCATTTTAGCACTTCTATAAGATCTTCGAAAGTACTATAGCACACCCCTAGGGAAGCTACACAAAAACTCATGTACATTTAGGGATCTGTGTTCAATACATCTATCTCACCCTTGCACTCTAGTCCAATCCCCAAAGGCAGGCTAAGAGAGGTATAATCAACATTGACATTCAAACTTCTACTATTTCTTGCATATGAATGGGTTTGATGACTCAATTCAATATTAGATTATTAAGTCTCAGTTTAATTAAATTCACAACATCCTTGGTAGGATTATTAACACCTTAGGATACCGTTTTATTAAGGAAGCTTAAATAGTATGAATTGACCGGTCCAAATTGACCCTTTTTCTTAAGGGGATTTATATTAGACTAAGGCTTGAGTATTTTAATTAAATTCTGTGAAAGAAGAAGGCCTTTGCACAAATCCCAAAAAACTTTGCACATTAGTCTTAGGATTATCAAAGCTTTATTATGATTTTTAGGACCATATAAAATTATGTACTTTAATTTTCACCTAGATTAATCCAAGCTAGGGTTAGGCTAAGTTGAATTGATCCAACCTTAGGATTGGGATTAATAGTCTAGATTTGAATCAATAATTATAGAGAGAGAAAATCCACATGCACATGCACATGTAGATCAATAATACTTTACGGTTCAAAAGGGCATTAAGACGTTAATGTGACTTGAAATGGCTGATTTTTAAATTACTAAATTAGATTAATAATTATGCAAGATTTTAGAGTGAGAAATCTATTAATCAAAGGCACTGGTGCATAAACAATTATCTAAGGAGATGTGCAAAGCCTGCCTTAATTTTATAGCCATTCATATGGTAGTGACATGTAGATATAGGCTAATAATGGGTTGTGGCATTTTTTCCCTCTTTAGGAGGTTTTTTTTCCTAAGTGTATATATACACTCTTATGTGTGTGTGTAAGTGACCTTATCATGTCACTTCACTCTTGTATTTCAATCACTCTTGTCAATCTACTTTGATTGTTATGCTTCTCTCTTCCTCTACTTGCTTGTTACATTTGTGAGTGTGTTGCCATCTTCCTCTCCACTCCAATAATTGGTATCAGAGCAGGTTCTCTTGGACTTCACCCCCTTGTCATCTTCTCCTCGAGCTTCTCTTTTAATTGTCTCAGATTGAGCTATCTAATTAGGTGGAGAAAGTATACACTATAGTGTGATGTTAACTACACTAACAAATTCTTTACACATTTTGGGACATTTCAAGCACGTTTTATAGCTCGTTCACATCATGTTATAAGGCTTTCCTAGACATCTCGAAGGAGTGTTGATTCGAACTATCTTTGTTCAAATTGGGGTTTTCTGCACTGTAGAAGCTTTTGTTGTGCAAGTAGGGTCACCATTGTCATTGACATCGTATCTTTGAGCTTATCATCAACAACTTCAATAGCATTAGCATCATTACCATCGATTTTTGCATTCCTCCTCTAGTAACATTTCCACACTCGCGGATCTCATAGTATACTAGGTAGCGGCATATGTAATGCTCCTCCATCTCAACCTCTGTGTGGCATAATCGACAGATCCTCCTCTCTAGGTCTCCGTATGAACTTCTCGTCTCTGAAGATGTGCTCAACTCTACTTGTCTTCACTTTGAGGTAGTGGGATGAAACCCATATCTGGCAAATTGCAATCCGCATGGCATGGGACATGTGAACACTCAAGTAGCCTAGCTGCTGTGGATGAATCCATCCTCAATGAATGTGAGGAAGTGTTCTATGTAGAAGTGCATCTTTGTGGGGAGCTTTGGAGGTGTGATCCATGTGCAATGTGTGGAGAGGCACCCGATTGGTATCCTCGTGAGAGAACTAGAGAAAAGGGGAGTCCCCAAACTATACTAAAGGGGGGGTAGGCGGTCCATGCGGAGCCCATATACTAAGAACCAAGTGGAACATACCATACTCCAGAGTGGCCCTCAAGTGCTAGCTGTCTTGAGGACTACAGGGCAAGCCTCGGGTACCTGTGGGGACCCATGTGACTGATGCGATGGAGGTATGTGACTGTTTGGAAGAGTGGATCCACTACCATCGGGGCTGCAACAAACTCTACCCGGATAATCTGGGATTGATGGTTGGTTTTGCAGATCATACGGGAGAACATCATGACCTGGGGCCTCTCAACTCGTTGCCAATCCTCATTGGATAAATCTGGCCTCTAGAAGGCTCCTCCATACATCAAGGCTGGTGTGACGAGGGTGTCAAAAAGCCAACCCTTCGGTCTTGGGCTCCTGGAAATGTGCTTGGAAGCACTGCCATTCAAGTAAGCTCAAGGCTGCATATCCCCGTGTCACTCTGGCATGTGCTATGAGAAGCATGGTGAAGCGTGGGGGCCACTGAAAGTGTCACCAAGGTAGACATAGGATGAGACAATCTCCACAGGATCCCCTCTATATGTGAAGTAACTCAATCTGTATGTGAAGGGGCGAGAGGTATTGAAGACCATTACCTTGGTTTTACCAAGGTTAACATAGAGGTCGTGCTAAGTGAAAAAGTCATGTAAGGCATCCAATTGTCTTTTAAGCCCCTCGACTGAGTCTGAGAGGAGGATGATGTCATTTGCATGAAGTAGTATGGGGATCGATATGCTTGCTAGTGTGGGACCAGCCCCACCTAATCCGTTAATGAAGCTCAAGATCTCATCAATGTAGAGAAGAGTGGGTGATAGAGGGCAGCCCTGTTTCACCCCAATAGTGCTTGAAATCTCCTATGATGTACCTCTTGGGGCTCTCACTCCTCTGATGTCATCCTCTACCCTCCTTGACGGTGGAACGGAAGGTGAAGATGTGGTCAAGGGTAGAGTAGCTCCTCCGAAAGCTAGCTTTTCCTGAGGCTCTGCATCCATGGCTCTCTGCAAATGAGCTGAGCTCCGCCTCTAGCACTAATCCATAGAGTTTGGCCAATGTGTGGCTAATCATGATCATCCTGTAATTATAGGATCAAGTGGATCTCTAGCTTTGAGGATGGGGTTGATGGTGTTGGTGGACCGAGAGGGTGGAAATCCCAACATGTAGGCTAGTAGGGGCACCAGGGTATCATCGGCATGAGAGATGTACTCGTCGGCAGCAACAGTGAGTCCCTCATGATCCTGGGCTCGCCCATTTCGTAGTCTACGAATGGCCTTGAGGACCACGCCCTTTGAAGAAGGTGGAGGTTTGGTGGTGGGGATCGGGGTGGCTGATGGGCGATATGATACAGGGAGCGTGCATAGGAGTGCCATGTGTCCGGGCAGGTGATATGTGTGGGAGGGTGATGTTCTTGGAGTTTCCTCCAGGCCTCTTTACAGTTCGGCCCTAAGAAAAGTTGGTATAACTCATCCTCTTTCCAAGCATAGAACTCTCGTTTCTTGCATTGGGTGAGTCGTTGAGAAATCCATTGCGATTGGCGCTTCATGATTTACCCAATCCATACCTCATGCTTAAGATGGGAGCGTGTGGCTTGACATTCGTCGTCATACCAACAGTTTTGGGGCATGGAACCGCAAGGTGGCTTGGCGGTAGACCACCGTGTGCAGATGAAAGAAGTGGTGGTAGATGTGTGGAGTATGGTGGTGAGTTGTGATGTGAGGGTGGATAGGGGGATAATAGGTTCCACATCTTGGAGTTAGCGGTAGATGTGGTTGGAGTAAACAAGGTCAAGCTTGTGATAAAAAAGGACCTGAGTGTAATGTGAGATGGGGGTTGGTGGTGGAGGGACGGGATGGAGTGAAAGAGAGGTAGGCATGGTCAGCTTCAAAGGGGGGGGTGACGGGATGGTGTGCAAGTAAGAGTGAAAGAGAGGTAGGCATGGTCAGCTTCAAAGGGGGGTGGCGGGATGGAGAAGTCGGGGAGAAGGTGTGCCAAAATCAGAGATCCCATAAGGTAGTCCATGGTGCTAGTACCTTCTCCTGAGTGAGGGAAGGAGGTGAGGGCGTCGGAGGAGGGCCATCGAGATATCCCGTTATAGATAACAAGACCATGTGTAGCTCCCAACTCTAAGAAATATCTCCCATGCATCGTGACCTCCTCACGGTCCTGTGATGATCTTTGCAGCCCTGTGTCAGTGATGTCCAACTCTTGTAGTTTGATAGGGTCGTCCAGATCGAGTACATGCGGAATTCGTGTCCTGGCATTGAAATCCCGAGCAAGAGGACTTTCCCCAACTGTGAGAACTCCATAATATCCCCATATAATGGTAAGTACGATGAGTGGCCATGCTGTGTGGCGTAAGGGGAGTGGTATGGTGCAAAATAACACACAGCAATGTGGATGACTTTATCACTGCTAAGCTGTAGCCTCACCCAAAGATACCGTGCATCCTCGTCCTTTTGGACGATGCTGATAATCTGTCGAAGATGGGATCTAAAAAGGAAAGCTACCCCTCCAGAGCCACGTACTCCTCTTGATGTGCGGGTCTCACCTCGCAAAGCTGACTCCCACTCATACCTGACTATGTATGGTAAGCCCCTCTCAGGGCTCTAATGAGTCTCTGTATAAAAAATGACATCTCTATGTGTGAGTATCTCGCTCACGGCTCTTGGATACCATAGCATGCCATTGCAGTTCCGTGTACTGCCAACCTCAAGTGTTTGGTCTCAAAGACCCCGCGCCCCTATTTGGGACGGTGCTCAGTGATAATGACCCTACCATCTCTGTAGATAGCCCACTTGCCTGCTCTACGGGCCTCATGAACTGTCACCATTGCCTCACGTCGGTGTGCCACTTGTGTTGGGGTGAGATCATCTACCATGTACACCTGTGTACCCTCAAGGACAGCTCGTCGCCTGTCTAAGAAGGCTGTCTACTGGTGGCATAAGGGAATCTAATGATGAGGGGTCGCTCTCGTGTCATATCCTTTCCTGCGCTCCATGTATCTGCAAAGGGGGGGGCAATCCCATCCACTCCTAGCATCTGGCAAAGCGTCATGGCATCCTCCTTGGGGGAAGCCCCCGCTTGCAGCCCCCGTACTCGCACATGGAGGGCCCTATCCTTCCTGCGTTTCTCCTCCTTGAGAGTGTCATGTATGATGCTTTGTGGGGGTTTGTGCTTCTTCACCATCTCCACCCAATCTTTCTTAGTGGTCTGCAGTTCTTCTCATAGGTTATCACTCACAGCTTTCAACTACTCCAAGTCACTCCTTAGACCCTCTTGAATATTTAGTTCCCCTTCCTCCACCATATGGTCCTTGACCATAGCCTTTAGGGCTTCCATTTCTACCGGGAGTTCCTCTATCACTGGGGCAGCCTCTGGCATTCCTTGTTGTAGCAGCTGGGTCTCTTTCAACATCTAAATCATCTCCTCCTGGTGGTTCACCTATGCTGCCAATTCTTTAATCTTGTTGTTCTTGCCCAGTATCTCCCTGTGTAGGCCTTCAAGCTATTTTTCATGTTGGTTACGGACCCTGTCCCAACACTTTCTTCTGTTCATCCCAGAAACTTCTTGGTGTTGTCTTCCACTATCTTGATGTATGTCTCCAGCTCCTATAGATTCATTGTGGCTATTCCCCCCTAGATGCTACTGCCTTGGGAGCCTGAGAAAGGGTGGGTGGGAAAACGGAGGGGGATTGCCTATGCACAGAGCAGAACATAAAGGGAGGCGGACTACCTGTGCATAGAGCATAACAGATGGCGGGCAGGCATGCTGTGCGCAGGTGGGTGTGCATAGAGCAAAACAGATGACGGGCAGCCAAGTGGGTACGATAGTTAGCCAGAGGGCACTGCGCAGGCCTAGTGGGAAAAGGCTTGGAACTATGAAAGCCAATTTCTCTTGTTTCTAACTCATTCTCCCATTTGTGCAATAGAAGTGGAGTGTTCTCTCTCCCCCTCTCTCTTGCAACTCTAATCTAGCATGTGTGGTGTGCTTAAGGTATCACTTGTTCCCTCTTGCTTCCCTGTTGCGCTCTCTCTCTCTCTCTCTCTCTCTCTCTCTCTCTCTCTCTCTCTCTCTCTCTCTCTCTCTCTCTCTCTCTCTCTCTCTCTCGATTAGGCTAAATAATGCGATCCTCTTCCGTGGAGTACCCACACGATCTTCGCGAGAGAGCTTGCATCACCTGTTAGATTAGAGCAACTGCCTCGGTGTGACAACAAGTATGGGAGGACAGTGGTGACGAGCGGCTACGGTGGAGCTCTTAAGCCATGCTCGAGCTTGTCGGATAGGCAACTTCCCATGACATGTTAGGGTAGGTTTCCTTAACATAGCTTCACAGCTACACAAACTAGAGAGAGAGAAGAAGAGGAGCCGTTATGGGATTTAATTAGCCTGCTCAAGCATTTGAATTCTTGATGCCTTTTGCATGAACACTGTTTGAATAATCAATTACTTCATAGATTCATCCACCATGGGCTTAAACATGAAGCAATCTATAATGGTTTAGTCATTAGAGGGATCGCTACATGGGAAAAATTCCATCCAATTAGAAGATAATCTAATGGTCAAGGGATCCAAAGCATCAGATTATTCTAGATCTATTACTTCCAGAGTCACTAGACATAGCTTTTTCGTAAAAAATCCTATGTTGTAACCAACATACATTCAGGGGTTGCTTCATCAAGAGGACCCTCTCCTATAGTCCACAAGATGTTGTGAACCTGAAGCTTTATCTGCCTATTCGTCAAAGGTCTTCTACAAGAGTTTTGAAGCATGGAGGCATACTTCATCAACATCATCTACTATAAGATGAGCGATAATTTTCCAATAGTTCTCTAATAAGAAATTTAATGGATCATAAGTTTTTTGCTTCCTTCAAGGAGAAGGCACTTATGATGCTGAGACCACCACAAGGTCTACCTCCTATGCTTCTTTCATGAAGCCATGGGATCTTCTCAATTGAGCATTGATGCCTGTCTTAAGGTATATCTGTGTTCTGCATCGACTTTCACATCTTCATTAAACATATCTACATTTGAGTGCTCTGCCTTGACCCATGAGCTTAAAAGAATGACCTAATCATCCACCATTGCTTCGAAACGACATTGTAAAAGGATCTTCACTGGCATATCAAGAGGGGATTCTTCCTCGATTCCTAGTCATCATTTATGTTTGAGTCAAGGGTTTGTCCCCTGAAATCTGAATCTTTTGGATTTGTTTTTGGAATTATTGTAAAGCCTTGATGCTATAAAAGGCAAAGATATATTCTTATCCTAGTTATTAGGGACGGGTGACTAAGCAATAATATTAGCTTTGATCATAAGCTGATTGAGTGAATAGTATAGCATGGGAGGTACACATGGCTCGATCGCCTCTCTATAGTGATGTGATGGAGTTAGAGTTTGGTTTCTCGGGTCTCACCACCTTCTCTCTCTGAGGGGGGTGCTGGAATAGTTGGATAGTGTAAAAGGGTTATTAAGTCTTTTGGTGTGAACCACCTCTAGTAGTGTGAACCACATTCTTTTTTTCTCTCTTTTTTTGGGGGGGGGTGTTAGAATAGTCTTAGTGCCTATAAATACATTATACATGGTGTGAAAGGGTTACTAAGTCTTTTGGTGTGAATACCACCTCTTAGTTTTTAGTGTCAGAAGAGACAAGGCCTTAGTGCCTATAAATACATTGTACATGGTGTGAGTATTATGATTCACAATATAATCATTGTGCTCATGTGCAATCTCTCTCTCTCTCTCTCTCTCTCTCTCTCTCTCTTCCATATCCATGTTTATGCTTTCACACACTATGGCTTGATCTCTCCATCTCTCCTTACACTCTCACTCCCTCCCTCTCCTGGACCTGGCCATGATTTTTATATATATTCTCATGGAAATATTTATATCCCCATGCGAGACTCCTCCAACGTAATGTGCCAACAAAGCCACTAAGACCGCATAGAATCATCAAGAGTTTACAGATTTCAAGAGCTCACATGGAACCAATTGTAACTCAACCTCCAAATGTGATAGACATATTCTTCCTATGCAGGGTTAGAGTCAATCAAGGTGACATAGGCATGTATCACGATACCTAAGGCCATCACTAGCACACAAAGGGATGAGGATGGGAACCATAAATTTTGAAATATATCCTTAGCAGGTGTTATCATCCCACCAGAGACCAAACTACTTATGCAGATGAGGATGGTAACATATACATCACAAGAGTGGTCAATGAAGTGAGAGCGATGGAAAGGTCTGGGCAGGGGGGAGCTTTCCCATCCAACGTAGACATGTAACATAGGACTTGGAGGCCAAGTGAAATGGGGACCTCTCCCAAGGAAACCACTTTAAGTCCAAAAAACCATGGAGTGAGAGGGTAAAATTCATTGTATCCAGTAAGAGAAACAAACCGTAATCCCGAATTTGAGGTGAGGCGACTTAATAAGCGAGGAACATCAAACCTCCATGGGAGAGAGAACCGTTAAACAATAAATTGGGCCTAGAGAAAGAGCGAGAACTAGAACCCCAAATGAGCGGATAATTATCCCTTAGAGGTTTGAGCGCGCAGATGATGTGAAGCCCAGTAATACCCTAATACCGATAGAGAATGATGATGGAGAAGATGTGAAGCCTGCAAAAGGCTTTGTTGCTTGGACTTTCCCACAATAAAAGATATAGCCAAACTCGCTCTACTAGACATTGGAGAGCAGGTAGAAACCTTATGTGCTATGTGACATGGATCTCGATAGGCAAACCAGACTTGATTCCACAAAGGCCTTAGTGTGGATTGTTTCAAGACTAACTAATGAGTATGAAGTGTTGTGAAACTTAAATTCCACATAAACTCTTATATCGTGGAAGGTACTTTCTTTGTCATAACTTCATCCTTGGAAGAGGATGGATCGCTAAGCAGCACGACTACACATCAATTGGATGATAAGGACTACAACTCTCAAGTTTGAGCAAAGAATCATGAGTGAGAACCATAACAAACCTCCTCGGAGATCCTAAAATTACTCAATCTATTACAAGTAGGTCCAATCAAAGCCAGTAAGTTTGATCATCTAAAAACAAGTCTTGCTAAAACAACCTCAACCTTTCCTAACTCTACCACTAAAATAGGGGCCAACAAGCCAAAAGCCATATCTAAGGTATAGAAAGCCTAAACCGAGGGAGGAACCAAAAAATGGCCCACTAATCACCAATCCCTACTGTCCCCATTTTGCCACCAATGCCTAAGGATAAACTTTGACATGTGGGATTACCAAAGTTCCAATAATGCCTCTCTAAAATCCAAGGTAAAGCAGCCAAAATGGGTATGGATCCCAAAAGTCAGTATACCTAACCTGCAAAGGATAGCATACGACAAGCTAGTATGGACCCAAACCCAGGGAGAAACACTGGGTAAAGAATTAATCTAGCCACCCAAGGATGGATAACCATGGAATTATCCCTCTAGGCCCAAGGATATGGCTTAATCTGGTTGCCCAAGATTAATTCCATAAAAGAGAGCCATCACCAACAATACAACACAAGAGTTAAAGAACGCCAAAAGTCATCATCATGCTCAAAGCCAATCCATAATCTAGTTGATCCAAAGCAAGCATGGGTACCCAAAAAGGACGAATAAGGGCAATGCTAAAGTAGAGGAATAATTGAACATGGAAGACTAGGAACAACTCCAAAGGTAAATTCAGGACCTCCCTTCAACCTCCAACATGAAGAAGGTTCCTCTAAATCCAAAACAAGAGTGACCGATGAGCAAACCTCGCCCCAAAAGGCCTAAAGACCATAAAGTCTTCAATCTTGACTTGGATAGAAACCTTGTGTTATAAAGAGGATGCTATCACCCTGAATCATACGTCAAGCTAACCCAATAGCAACATCAAGCACATCAAGGTAAAAGATAGATCGGAGGGCAACGCGTTGAAATGTCAAGTCGCTAGAGGTCAAAATGGGCCAATGGCATAAGAGTCAAGAGTCAGGTTACTAAGGGCCAAAATGTGCCCAAGTGTAAGTCCTAGCTACAACACAATGATATTCATAAGGTCTTTTTTCTGTTGAGTCGCTTGTGCTAGAAAGACAAGGATAAAAGTCATCAAGTCCCCTATGCAGGATGCGGTAGGCATAAATGTCAAGACTAAGTCAAGATGAAGGAGTGACATAGTGGTCCTTGCAATCATGTACTATTCAAAAAAGGAGAAGCCTCAACTTCAAAAGCCACTTAGGTTCATCTCCGGATGGGGGGGGACACTAGTGAGTTATAGAAGGGAAGCCTTTTACGATTGGCCTAGTGTATGACCCATCACCTGATCGCTCCCTACTTAATTCTTTTTGCATTGCATATCTGTTTTTGATTAAGCATGTGTTGTGTCTCAAAGTATCACATGATAAGACATATGAAATAGGTACGCTTTATTTATTTTACCACTATATTTGCATTATTGCATATGTTTTTAGATTAAGCATGTGCTGCATATCAGGGTATCACATGACAACACACATTTAATACATACACTTTAACTATTTTACCAGTGCATTTGTATTATTGCACTACATCATTCACGCATCAAGCACCCAGGATAGAAACCTCGTGGTCGATAAATATGCTTTAACTATTTTACCAGTGCATTTGCATTATTGCACTACATCATTCATGCATCGAGCACCCATGGACCCTCACTGAGCTCTCTTGCATAATACGCCATGAATGCATTAAGCATATCTAGGGCACTACATTACAAGATGGAGCATTAGGCACAAGAAGAAGTTGAGGGCCAAGCACTTATTAAAAATCCATACATAATTTCTTGGATCATGGGTGCTCGAACTCCTTGTAGATGATCCCACTTTCTTGTGACAATTCAACATCTTCAATTGTCAATCTCACTTCTACAATTGACGATCCAAGATCCACATCATCATAAATCAGGATCCAATTCAAAGCTAAATTGGTGGTCCTCAGAGCGCATCATCATTTCATAAATCGCAATCCAAGTCAAAGCCCAATCGATGATCTAGTTGCCATGTTATCATAAATCATAATCCACGTCATCAAAGCCTAATCGATAATCTAGGTGCCACATCGTCCACTTACCGACCAACAAATTTTGATCGTGCTTTTCTGAGCTCTCAAATCGTAATCTTTAGTTTGAATTTTCAAGGTTCTAATCATCACATCTTTAGTTTGAATCATTAAGATTTCGATCGCCAGCTCTCTAATCATCATCTTTAGTCTGAATCGTCAAGGTTCCGATTGTCACATTTGAAATTATTGACACTCAGATTGGCCTTCACTTCAGATTGTCAAGGCCTTAATCGTTCACAGTCTGGTCTCACCATCTTTCAAATTGCCAATGTCAAGGTCACACAATGTTGATCATACACATTCAAATTGACTAATTTTGATCATCCTATTCTTGATCATTCATGTTTTAATTATTGTCTTTCTGGTCGTTAGGTTTTGATCATCACATCTGAATCGTTCAATTTTAATCGTGCACATCAAGGTCGTCTAATTGTGATTATCTGTCCCAATCCTGCGATTGAAAGCACTACCATCAGATGTGTCGCCAAGATGAAGTGAAGATCCTCACATCAATGCACCCGTTTTTCTCAACTTTTGAGGACAAGCAGATCTAGCTAGGGGGGATTATTAACTCTTTTTGTACACCTAAAATCCCTACCTCTAGTGTCAATTGTATTCACAGTACATTTAGGCCATGGGCCACTGTTGTATTGAAGCCTGCCATAGCCACAAACCATAGAAAGGGCATAATTGGCTATCAGGGGATGTTACGTAAACGAAGAACATAAACGGATAAAGACTTTCATAGCTAATTTTGAAGGGTCTAGTGACAGTGATAGTTACGAGGATTATATACAAGACAATGACTTTTATTTATGAATGCTCAAACTACAAAATGATTCTAAGTTAGCAAAAATAAATGAGAAATTTCTTTCATTGGGCAGTGGGTTAAGCAAAGCTTTCTTACATATATATAACTTTTGATAATGTGAATGGGGGAATTCTATCATTTCTTAAGTGTAAAATTTTCTTATTCTCTTGAGCTGTTACCTTCTTGCTTTGATTGTAGTGTGCATGCTTATATGTTGATAGTGTGTAGAAAGCATGTATGCTGGCTTTGCTTGAATGAGAGAGTGATTGAGCATGATTGTAAAAGAGAGTGTTTCAAGCTTTCTAGCTTAACCATTACCTTTAGGAAGGATTGCTTAGTGGATTAGAAAGTAGAGAAAGGGCTTAAAAAATAGGGATTGACACACCTCTTGGCTTCTTTAGCCTTTTCAAAGGGACTTCCATGATCCAAGATAACCACTAGTACTATGTTCCAAGATAACCACTAGTACTATGATCCCTTACTAGAGAGCAAGAAGGTTCTCGACATGAACAAGGCAAAAAAGTTTCGTAAAATTTAAAGCCTTCAACTTGTGAAAAACCTTTGGCGATCATTCGTGCCTTATACTTTTCCAAAGTACCTATTGGAATTAGGGTTAGGGTTGCAACAATGCACACACAAAAGATAGAGAAGCTTGAGAGCACACAAACTCACTAGATTAGAATGAACAAATGTGTGCCAGATACAAAAGATAAGTACACACCCCAAAATGAGTAGATAAGAGGGTGTACATATGCACGGGGGAAAAAACCTCCTTGTAAGGGAAAAAGTGCCCCGACAATCCTAAGTGCGTTCACACACATCACTACCATATAATGCTACAAATCCCCCTTGGAGTGATGATATGAACATGTACAGAGTATGGCAGATCAATGCTTAAAAGGCAGTAAGACCAAAGCTTTATGAAAAGCTTCAAACTTTTCATGAGGAAGAGCCTTCGTGAATAAATTTGCCATGTTGTCATGTGTAGGCACGCATACCAAGTTGATCTCTACTACAGAGAGTCTTTCCTTGACATAGTGGTAATGCACCTCAATGTGCTTAGTGTGAGCATGAAACATTGGGTTCCTCGCAATTGCTAATGCGCTCTGGGTGTCAGTGAAAATCGTAGTGCTAGACGACTGTCCAACACCCAAATCGTAGTGCTAGACGACTGTCCAACACCCAAATCAGTGAAAATCGTAGTACTAGATGACTATCCAACACCCAAATCAACCATAAGATGTTTGAGCCACACACACTGTAAAATCTGCCCTGTACTTAGCTTCACAGCAGCTAGAAGTGGCCGCTATAGGCTTCTTCTTTGCTGATCCATGATATACATAAATCACCAAGGCGAAAGCAAAACCCACTAGTGGACACTTATGTGTCATAACATCCAGCCCAATCTAAATCACTGAAAGCATGTAGCTATGACTCACCCTCCTTTGGATAAAATAATCCAAAATATTGAGAGCCTTGTAAATAGCAAAAAACCCGCTTAATAGCCTACCAATGCTTCGTACTACCTAGACTATGCATAAGTCTGCTCAACTATGAGACTGCATACTGTATATCTGGCCTCGTGTTGCACACATAAAGAGAAGGGATCCAACAACCTGCTGATACAAACTAGCATCAAAGAGTCTCCTGCATCTTGAAGACTAAGTTGAGTACCTGTCTCCATAGAGTGTAGCCACAGGTTTACAATCTTTAAGATTAAACCTCTTCAATAGCTTCTGTATATATTTAGATTGCAGCATAACAATGCCATCATTGCACTGCATAAACTGAATCCCCAAATAGTAATGCAAGGGCCCCAAATCTAACATCTTAAATGATGACTGTAAATTAGCCTTATAGGCTGAAATTTGATCTATATTGGGTCCCGTGAGTAGCATGTCATCAACGTATAGAACAATGATAAAAAATGTGTCCTTACTCCTCTTCACATAGAGGGTACTCTCTGATGGACTATTGTAAAAATCATTTACAACCAAGTATGCACGAATCTTCTCATACCATGCACTAGGAGCTTGCTTAAGGCCATAAAGAGCCTTTTTCAACTTGCATACTTTAGACTCGTCTCCTTTCTCTGAGCAAGACCAGGAGGTTGCGAAACATACACCTCCTCATGTAAATCACCATTCAAGAATGCAATCTTAATGTCCAACTGATGTACATTCCACCCATGATGTACTGCCAAAGCACTGAGACACCTAATGGTAGTCATACAAGATGTGGGTGCAAAGGTCTCATCATATAATCAATGCCCTTTTGCTGGGCATACCTCTTTATAACAAGTCTGGCCTTGTAGCGATCAATGCTACCATCTGCTTTGTGTTTTAACTTGTAAACCCACTTAGTACCAATGGTAGTCATACAAGATGTGGGTGCAAAGGTCTCATCATATAATCAATGCCCTTTTGCTGGGCATACCTCTTTATAACAAGTCTGGCCTTGTAGCGATCAATGCTGCCATCTGCTTTGCGTTTTAACTTGTAAACCCACTTAGTACCAATGGCCTTCTTGCCACGAGGTAGATCTGTCAAATACTAGGTGTCATTCTTGAGTATAGAGTTATACTCATCCTGTATAGCATGCATCCAATGATCATCATCTTGTGCTTCCTCAAAAGGAAACAGGTTCCTCCTCATTACATAAAGTAAAAATGAGAACATGATCCACATGAGAATAATCTACATGATGAGAACTTGCACGAGTTTTGCGCTAGGTAAAGGAGCTGCCAACTTACTATCCCTGAATGTCTGCACAAGCCATTTTGGCATACGCCTAGATTCTTCTGTGGAAACCTCGAGGAGGAGGTATATGTGGAACATCCACTTGGGTTTGTGGTTTATGATTCTGAAAGTAAAGTTTATAGGTTACAAACGGCACTCTACAGGCTGAAATAGGTCCCACAAGCATGGTTCTAGAGGATTAATGCTTACTTTATGAGATTTGGTCTCTCACATCGACCTTCAAACGCAAATTTGTATGTCTTTTGTGAGCATGGGAAGTATATGGTTTATTCTCTATGTAGATGACCTCATCTTAACAGGGGGAATCACCAGAAAAAGATCTCACAAACACAATATATGCTTAGTGCAATGTTTGAGATAATAGATCTTGGGCTCATGCATTATTATGGGAATTGAGGTTGGCAGAAGCTAGATTAAATTTTCATCACTTAGTGAAATATGCAAGTGAGATACTCAAGGCATTTGGCATGACCAAATGCAAGGTAGTTGGTACCCTAATGGAGGTTGATCTATTGGTGTTCATCGAAGACACCTTAGACCTTGTGGATGAGACCTTATATAGGAAACTAGTTGTTGGTAGTCTCATCTTCTTGTGTAATATTAGACCAAACATCATTTTTTATGTTGGTGGTTTGAGAAGGTACTCCAACAAGCCCCAAGAGAATCATTGGAAAGCAAGTATGCAAGTGTTGTGATATATCCAAGGTATATCTAAGGTACTCAAGAGTACAATATCACCTATATCATTAGCAAGAACCTTAGTGGCTTTTATGACTCAGATTGGGCGGGTGGTTTGGACACCAGGAGCTCAGTGACATGGTATTCTTTTTCTCTTAGTTTGGGACGCCAAGATCAATAAAAAAATAGCCCACTATTGCGCTCTTGTCGATAGAGAGGCTGAGTACAAAGCTACATGCTTTGCATCATGTGAGGCACTGTGGTTGAGGAGGATTCTATAGGATACGAGTGGTGTATAAGTAGCCTACAATGCTGCAATGTGATAACTAGAGTTGCACTTGTAATTCATGATCACACATAACACATTGAGATTCATTATCACTTTGTGTGCAGAATGTTGTGTTTCATGATCGCACAAAACACATTGAGATTCATTATCACTTTGTGTGCAAGTTCATCATGTTCACGGAGTTCAAGATGGTCTATTGTCCAATGACAAAGAATCGTGGAGACATGTTCCAAAAGGTTTTGAGCAGAGATCAAATAAAGGAGCATCTTCATCGACTTAGAATTGAACCAAAGAGGGAGTGGTGGACATTAAGGGGGGGTGTTGGATATAAATGCTCCGCCCTCATATTGTATTGTCCAAGTATAGCTAGCTCATGTTTGTATGACTACCATTATGATTGAGGAGTAGCCATGGTTGAGTAATGCGAGCGCCCGGACATCTTTGTATTCATGATTGAGTGAAGGTGGCCTAAGAGGCCAAATGGTTTTGATATGGCTGCGATTAGATTTGGCACACTACGAAATAGGCTACATGTTACATTGGACCGTTATCTCATAATGGTCCACATATGGAGTAGGTAGACTTTTCTCTTGGACACCATGTCCTTACATTGCAAGGCTCAAGATGATCCCAAATGGCCATGGGAGATGGGGAATCGGCTACGCACTACCACACAACATCTTTATACGCCTAGTCTATGGGCACTGACTATGACTACGGACCTACAGGGTCATGTCATGGCTGCCCCGCATATACAGGCATATAAAGATACACGACCAACCCCGCATATACAGGCATATAAAGATACACGGCCAAGCCCTTCTCTACATAGTCAATTAGTCATCACTACAAGTTTACTTCCTAGCTTCTATTAGTAGAAAACCTCCGTCTCTTAGTAGCTCTAGATTAGCCATTGAAGCTACCTTCATAGGAGCACACACATGCGGGGCTTTGCTATCTATTGTATCACTTCAGTAATGCAATATTCTTATCTATCTCTGTTATTATGAAATTTGAGTTTTAAAGTTTTGTGCTGTGAAAGATCCTACTTCTTGTAAGTGCTCTCTTGTATACACTACACGTTGTATCCTCTACATAAGGTCACTTACACACACTCATAAAAGTGCGTACATACACTCAGAGGGGAAAGACTCCTAAAGAGGGAAAAAGTGGCCCAACCCATTATTAGATATGTCCACACATCGCTACAAATCCCTTCTGTAGAAGTGACGATGTGAACATGTACTGGGATTATGTGTCTGATTAATCCCCAAATGGAAATAAACCCAAAGCTTTGTGAAAAGCTTTGAACTTCTCTCGTGAGAGAACTTTCATGAACAAATCTATCACATTATAATGTGTAGAGACATAAGCCAAGCTGATCTCTCCTGCTAATGATCCTCTTCCTAATATAATGATAATGCAACTCGATGTGCTTTATGCGAGCATGAAACACTAGGTTCCTTTTGCAGTGGCTAATGTACTCACACAGTTAGTGAAGATGGAGGTGTGGGGGACTGTGTCCAACACTAAGATTTGCCAAAAGGCATCTAAGACAAACACTATCCACAATCACTATAAAGCTTGCCCTATACTCAGATTCATAGTTAGAAGTGACCATTGTCAGCTCTACTGAAATCAAAAGCTACTATTAGACACTCATGTGTCATAACATCCATCCCAATTGAAATAACTGAACGCATGCAGCTGAAAATCACCCCCCTTAGCTGAGAATGTGCATAAACTTACTCAACTGGGAGACCCTAAATTGAATGGCTGGCCTCGTATTGTATGGATAGATGAGACACCTGATAGCATGCTAAAGTAATGCATCAAATGGTTCACCTGAATCCTAGAGACAGAGCGCCTAGCACCTGTCTCTCCTAGTGTAGCAACATGCTTACAGTCTTCAAGACCAAACCGTGTAAGCACCCTCTGTATGAATTTTGACTATAACTTCACAATATCATCATCATGCTACATAAACTGTATGGCTAAATAATAATGTAACAAGCCCAAATCTGCCATCTTAAATAACACATGTAATTCAAACTTAAAGGCTGATATCTTCTCCTCATTAGGGCATGTGAGCACCATGTCATCAACATATAAAACAGTGACCAAAAAGCAATCTTTCATCCTTAAGTTTACATAGAGGGCACTCTTAGTTGGACTATCGCAAAAATGATTTACAACTAAGTATGCATTTATCTTCTTATACCATGCTTTAGGAGCTTGCTTAAGGCTATATAAAGCTTTTCTTAAACTGTATACTTTAGACTCCTATCCCTTCTCAATAAAACCATGAGGCTGAGATACATAAACCTCCTCATGCACATCCAAATCACCATTCAAGATAACACGAGTGATTTCCATAATAGCAATACTCATGGTCTACTTCCCAATATAAATAAGAAATGTAATTCCCAATAACACAAGAGTGATTTCCGTAATAGCAATGCTCCTAGGTCTACTTCTCCTTCCCATACATTCTAAGCATGTCCTCAAGAATGTCATTAACTCTCCTAGTTTCTCCCTTAGCATGAGGATGAAAAGTAATGCTTATTTTGAGCTCCGTTCCAATGGTTTTGAATGTTGTTTACCTAAAATTAGAAGTGAATTTGGGATCTTCATTCGTTCGACACTATGTTTTTAGGTAAATTGTGGACTTGGAATATCTCTTTCATAAAAATTTGGGCTACTTCCATGGCTTTATCTATCTTTTTCATAGTGAGTTACCACAAATGGTGTTGTATCCGGGCAACTTAATGATGAAATTATCCATAGAATTGGACTCCCACTTTCGATTTGGACCATTTGAAGGTTCTATTTTCCTAGGAATTCTTTTTTATTCTACTCGCTTTCGGAAAAGAAGTACTCTCTTACGTGATTTACAACAATTTTTTTTGAGTCTTGGCCAAAAGGATGATTTTTGTCCCTATGGATAGCTCTTGTTGAATCCCACGTTATGACTATCCTTGTGGATTTTATCTTTTAAGTTCAGGTACATCTAGAATACAAAGTCTATTCCTTAAGTATAGATTCCCATCACACTTCTCAGCTAAAAGTTCATCTGATCCTAAAGTCAATTACCTGAGGACGATATCAAACTAAGGATCTATCCTTATAGCATTTATGACCTGGTTCTCAAACTACGGATATAGCATTAGAAAGAGGCATTCATTAACAAAGAGGTCTTGCACTTTTTTCTCTTTTCTCGTGAGGTATTTGATATCTAAATACTCGCATAAGAGTTCCATCCACTTTCTTTGTCTATCATTGTTGAGAAGAGGTTGGGAAAAAAGATACTTCAAACTTTGATGATCCTTACTTCAAATTTGGTACCCCCAAAAGGAAGTATCTCCAATGTTTAAGTGCATGGACCATGGCTGCCATGTGTAGGATACTTCTTTTCATGCTCTAAATTTTCAAGACTCATTAAGCCACCTCTCTCACAAGTCACATGGTTTTCTTATTATTTTATAGCTCTTGTTGGGGTTTTTCTTAAATTAACAATTTTTCATGAATCTGTCACTTCATGGACATATTGTAACACTCTTGGTCTCATAGACCCTTTGGTATTTTGTAGACATTAATACAATTTATTTCTTTTTGTAGACATCACTAGAACTTTCTCTCTCTCTCTCTCTCTCTCTCTCTCTCTCTCTCTCTCTCTCTCTCTCTCTCTCCAACCCCCCAATGGCTTGTGGGGGGGCAAATATAGGCTGAGTGATGACCAGAGAGTGGAGGTTGGGAGAGAGGGGTTGGCAAAGAACAAAGAGAATAGGCTGGTGAGAAATTCAGTGATGTGAGGTTCCTATTTTTTTAATGGGAGACCACAAAGATGTTAGTGAATGAGTTTCCACACATTTGATTGGAAAAAAATAATGACGCCTTAAAATTAACAACTTATATTCACTCTATGCTACTAATTAGTTTTTTTGTTGATGTATATTCACTCTATGCTATTAATTATTTTTCTTGTTGATGTATATTCACGCTATGCTATTAATTATTTTTTTTGTTGATGTAATTTTCTTTCAAACCTTAAAGAAGCTAAAGCTTCTTTAAGGTATTGAAACATTAAAGAAGTTTTCTCTAAAGAATTTAATGATTCTAGTTTTGATGAAAAAAATACCCATTATTAATTTATAAACAAAAATTTATGACGTGCATATTTTATAAATTCGAATCATAGTAGATTGATTTTTTTCCTTAAAAAAAGTTTGTTTAAAATCCACCAAAAAAAAACAAGAACATAAATGTTTGAATTTTCCAACAAAGTACAAATTGAATTTGCAAGAAGTCTACATGTTTCATTGCAAGACGTTGAAAAACAAAGCGATTACATAGGGATCATAATAAAATATCTAACTAAGCAAAACATGCCTTTTCTTCTGTCAAACCAACAAGGCCCCAAAAAAAAAGCATCACACTAAACAAAGTAGGCTTCTTCTTCTGTCAAACCAACATACTTGTAGATTTCTGGGAGAGATAGGCACAAATGTATCACCTTCTACAATAGCTTTTTTGAATTTATACGCTCTCTCCCATACAGATAAATAAGATGTGATGTAGTCATGTGGTGATTGTGGTTGTTGATCATCATCAATAACTATTGGGTTTGATCTGCTTCCCGACTGAGTATTGTTGAAATCTTGAATATCATCAGCATCAGCATTGTCATCTTCTTCATAATCTTCATTGTTTCTTGCATTCATAGGCTCAAAGTACTTGTCAGGAGGAGTGTCGACAAAGAAGATCTCTTCTATATCTATGCATTGAGTCAATTGTGGTAGTTTCATTACTTTCCAGATTGCTGCAGCTCTTTTTTGTTCATACCCGACCCTATTTTTGGAATAATCCAAGAGGCTGACGGGTACTACTTTCCAGTATGAATCTTTTTTAGAAGAGAGCTTTGCAAAGATGCGCCTATTTTATTGACCACATAATTATCCATGTAGATGTATACTCTTTCAAAAAGATTGATAGGTGATAAGCACACTTTATTCTTCAAGTCAGCCTGCCCATATAATGCATACAACTGTCTTCCTCTAGTAATCTCTTATGCAGATATATTGTGCGAGAAAAATCTAAAGTGCGGTTTATGCAAATATCTCATGCAATAACCCACCATTCCTTCGAGGGTATGCATCCTAACCTATCTAAGGCCTCTACACATGACAAGTGCACCCTCAGGTTTAAACTTATCCCATCCTAACTATATTTTTATTGTTTTTCCTATGCTCATGAGAGATGACGCCATTAAACTAGCTACCATTTGAAAGTGCAAATGATTTAATGTCCCTCCTTTCTCTAAGGCAAAAAGATATTTTAAACACTCCATCCTCAAAAATTCCTCTAAGGGTTCCCAAGAGGATAGGTTAATATCTCTACTCCCTATAGCAATCGTAACACATACTTCAAAGAGTTTAGGTTTTTTTTCTCGTGGGAAAGACGGGATTTTGTGCACTGAAGGTTTAGAATTTGCATTTCTCTCATTCTGCATCAATTTTTTTCCTTTGCTATCTTGTTTGCTTGAACCTTCAAAAAAAGATACAGATTATAATAGAATTAAAATCTTTAGTGCAAATCAGTTAGAAAAATTTATAAAATTTTTTGTGCGTACCTAATTTTCTTTAAGCAAATATATTTAGAAAATATATTCTATGATTCAAATAAACATGAAAAAAGTATAAAGTTGGATTTATTTATTGAACTGATTGCATACATTACTTATCATTATTTTATCATATCATTTTACAAACATCCTTGGGCGTGATTATTTATTTTATATAAAACTGATTATTGTTTCAAATTTTAAATCTAAATTATTCATAAACATATCAATATCAAATAATTTTTTAAACATTCTTTAACAAGAAAAAAAAAGAAAAAGATCTTGTAAAAATTAGCATATTACTTCTATACAGGAAAAAGGAAATCCGGACTTATCAGTTCTTTAATTGCATCGTTTAAAAAAACACATACTCAAAAATCTAAATCCACACTAAATATAACGTATAACGTTTTTTACAATAGATGCATTAGAATGTGTATATGATGCATCATTAAAGAGGTAATAATAAGTAATTAAAAGAATTTTTAAAAAAAAGGGGAAGCATGAAAAGCTACATTGTATATAATAAAACTGTTTATTAATAAGCACGCCCTACATTTTTTGAGGAATGGATACATGATACAGGAGTCAGATATTTACTTTTTTAAAATTACACATATTTAAAAAAGTAAATCCACTTAAAATATCACATATAACGTTTATTACAATACGTACATTACAATGTGTGCATGATGCAGCATTAAAGAAGTAATAAGTAATTAAAAGAATTTACAAAAATAAAGGGGAGCATGAAAAAGTACATTGTATTTAATAAAACTATTTATCACAGTTAAATAAGCACGATCAACATTTTCATTGTATTTAATATAACTGTTTATTACAATAAACACGCTTAACGCTCGATATTTCTTATTCTGTATTCTTAGAATGCAACTAGTCAAAAAGTTCTGTATTCTTAGAATGCAACTAGTCAAAAAGTTACAAAATGCAGGGGTACGGAATGCAACTAGCACGACATAATCTGCATAAATCAAAAATTGTTTAGTATGTATACGTCAAAATAAGCATGGCCAACATTTTTTTAGGAAACACGACCATCATTTTCAAGAATAAATTAATAAACATCAGACAAAAATATGCAAAAAATTACCGAATGATCGTGCTTTGCTCTTCATTGCGTAGAGGCTACGCAAAGTATCCGGACCTTCAGGAGGGGTGATTATTCGAGGAAAAGCATAGCACTGAGCACGGGGTACAGTGGAGGAGGATGGTACCTGTGAGGGCAAAAGAGACCAAAGAACCAAATATATGAAAGATCAGAGTAAAACACATAGTATGCAATGGTGTTCAATATAAAAGATGAAGTCCAGTACAGGAGCTCTATGTGAGACTCCGGATAAGCAGAAAGAACTACTGTACCATAAAACGAGGTTAACAAAGCTGGAGTAACCCTGATGTAAGCGTCGATATAAGCTTGAAGCACACGTCGGAGATCACTCGACGTAGATGACAAAGTAAACTTGTTGGTGTAGGCAATGTAGTAGGTGAAGTTAACGCTGCTGGTAACTTGATGAAGGTGACAAATTCAACCTAAAGAAGGCGATGCAGAAAAGCTGATGTAGGTGCCCAGTTCGTCACCTAAATTAGGCGATGTAGAAAAGCTGATGTAGGCACCCAGACCAATAGCAGTTAACTGCTGTTGAGACTGGCTGTAGGCGGCATCAAGTTGCAGTCAAATCAGCGCATGACTTGGCTGTAAGCGATGCAATAGAAGCTAATGTAGGCATCGACTTGTGTGCTGACCAGCAAAAACAAGCAGTGGTAATACAGACGTGAGGCGACCTGTACACAAGTGTTGGAGCGCTGATGTGAGGCGACCAACACATGAGCAGATGGAACACTGCGATGATGAGAAAATGCATATGCGCCTGCACGTCAGTTGGTGAGCTGAGGACAAGCGAAGGGCCTCATTTATATATGAGAATTAAAGTGCCCAGCAAAGAAGTCGACCAAACAAAGAAGTTAGCCCTTTTTGGGCTGCATAGTTTAGGTACATTTTCACACACCCCCCTCTCAGACCAAAAAGGGATCATGAGAGAAGATGAGGGGAAAAAGATGGTTGTCGAAGATGAGGATTTCTGTGCTTTGACCAAGGTACGGCATCTGGGATTGAGAAGTACTGGAATGAATGCCACGATGCAAGAGGTTTTCACATGCCAGAATGCCCATTTTTGGGCTTTCATTCATATATGCGCCTCAAACACATAAAACAGAATGCTGTGCATAATAGGGAATGCATGATGAAAAAAATCTAATGCATTGGGTTTTCACAGGAGGCATGCCCTCATGGGGTTTTCACTGACTCATGTTCCCTATACAAAAATGGTAAAAAATGAATGAAGAGGCAGATCCCCCTCTCAATGAGCGGAGGGTGATGGTGGTGGATCGATGCCAATCCGATTGCGAAGACGCTCAAGAATGGGGCGGTTGACGGACTTCGTTAGGATGTTTGCTTGGTTGTTCACCGTAGAAATGTACTGGAGTCGGATGGTACCAAGCTCAACCTATTCCCTGTTAAAGTGAAAATGAACACCCACATGACTGTCAACGAAGATGATAGAGGTGGTGTCGATGGAGACGCGGATGTTGGAAAGAAGTTGACGAAGATACATAACCTCAGTGGCGGCATCATAGAGGGCCCGGTATTCGGCCTCTGCTGAAGAACCTACAACAGTATCCTGCTTTTTGCTATACCAAGAGAAAGGGGCAGATCCGAGGGAGAACAAATAACCACCATGAGAACGTCGAGAATCATGGTCACTAGCCGAGTCAGAGTCCGTGTAACCATGCAAGGAGATCCCACGACTGTAGTGAAGTCCATACAAATAGGTACCTGCTAGATAGCGGGCAACCCTCATTGCTGAACTCCAATGTGGCTCCTTTGGAGCATTGAAATACTGGCTTAAATGGAGGTACAATAGGAGATATCAGGATGAGAATTTGTGAGCCAAATAAGTTTCCCAACCACTTGTCGGTAGGCTCGCTCTTCATGTGGAGGTGAGTCCACTTCCTTTGAGAGTTTAACGGTGGGATCCAATGGAGTGGCCCCACAGGGATAGCACCATCAGGAAAATAGGAAGTAATGAGTTGGAGACAGTATTTCTATTGAGATACGAAAATACCATTAGGATGTTGGATCACCTCCATGCCAAGGAAATATGAGAGAAGGCCGAGATTAGTCATCTCAAAAGTTTATCTAAGCTGTGCCATGAAATCAATCATTTTGTCTTCACAGGAACCTGAAATTATTAGGTCATCGACATACAAAACAAGGTAGCAAACTAGCACTTGATCAGTGTGAATATAGAGATTGGGGTCACAGTGTGATGGGTGAAAACCTTGGCTGAGAAAAAATATGTCGATGCGATGATACCACGCCCGGGGTGCTTGTTTAAGCCCATAAAGAGCTTTATGTAGGCAAAAAACTTTATCCTCAAGACCAGGGAGAGGGAGTCCCGGAGGTTGGTCAACACAGACCTCCTCTTGAAGAATGCCATTTAAAAAAGCACTCTTAACATCCATCTGGTAGATAGGCCATTTATGGTGGGCAGCCAGATTGAGTAAAAGACGGATTGTGGTCATTCGAGCAGTGGGAGCAAAAGTCTCGTCGAAATCAATGCCTTCTTTTTGGCAAAAGCCTTGCACGACAAGCCGGGCTTTGTATGTGTCCAGGGTACCATTTTTGGTGCAAAAAATCCATTTGGTTCCAATGACCTTCTTATGACGAGGGCGATCCATAAGGGACCACGTGCCATTACGGTCAATGCTTTCAAGTTCGAGTTCCATTGCCTGTTTCCAGGATGGAATTTTAATAGCATCTTTCCACGAAGTTGGCTCATCATGTGCTACATAGTCTGCAGAAAAAACAGAGGCAAATGAGGCACGAGAGGCATTTCTGGTGGATCGACGATGAGGACCGTCCAAAGGGATATCAAAGGGAAGTATACGAGAATCACGGATGGTTTGTTGATATACCAGTGAGGCGTCGACTTGTGTGTTGACCAGCAAGTAGTGGTAATACAGATGTGAGGCGACCTGTACACAAGTGTTGGAGTGTTGATGTGAGGCGACCAATACATGAGCATATGGAACGCTGCGATGATGAGAAAACGCAGATGTGCCTGCACGTCAGTTGGTGAGCTGAGGACAAGCTTTTATGGGGGTCATGCCGTGTGTTCAATTATACGGCGCATATGACACGTGTAATAACACTTCAGATCACCTTTCCACTATTGCCAACTTCAAAAGTAAGAATTAATTAATTTATCACTCAAAAAACGTTGGGCGTGCTTATTCGGCTTTAAAAAAAAAGGGATTGGGCAATGAATTGTCGTATTTGCTTTTAGAAGTATAAATTGCAGAGAGCTTTTATTTTTTTTAAAAATAATAAAAAATGCCATGTGAGTTTAATTTATGAAGGAAGCTTCTGTGCAGTTTAGTACTGATTTACCACTGCGTGTAATTTTGGATGGCAGCGTACTGGTCGAAACATTAGCAGCAGTGATTTGGCCGCCAGAACGTTCACATGAATGATTGCAACGTTGATGCCATGGTAAGAGCTCCCATAAGAGTTAATCTTTTTCCTTCAAAGCTTCAACGCTGTTGGGTTATTTTGGATGCTAAATCGAGATGTATGTTTGCATGCGACGACATCAACTGATATGTGTGTAATAGGGCTATGTTTGCATGTAACGACATCGATTATCATATGTGTTTCAACATGAAGAGGGCCATGGCCATGTTTCACTTGATGTCTGTGATGACATCATGTCCATGTTTTCCCTGATGTATGTTTGCACATGATCAACATTTGTGTGTAACATGAATAGGGTCATGGCCATACTTTCCTTGTTCCATTAACTTAATGGCTTCTTCTTTTGTCAGTTTTCCATCGCGGCAATCAATGACGTGGATGCCACACAACATGATTGGCAGCCCTTGGCACCAACCAAAGAAGCACAGGTTTGCATTACTTGATGGATAAAGCTCAATACTTTCATGTCGTGTTGTAGGTTTAGGTTTTCTTGAAGTTTACAAATGGTTAATGTGGGCGTTGCCTGAGTGGCAATTGTATTGTGCCTCTCTAGCACGGGGACAGTTTGAACCCTGACACCTATTGTATATATGTGTTTAACAACACTGAAAAAAAAATGGGTATATGTAGAATCCAGTGATTAATTTAGTGTTTGAGATTCCTTACACCGTCAAAAAAACCACGCTTTGACTTCATTGAGTTGCTAATGACACTCTCCATCATAGGAGTTCCGACTCACTCAAATGTACCATGAAAGCCTTATACATTTGCAAGCTGGGGAATACAAGCAAGCACAAAAGCTTTTGCAGGCTATCATCCAGGATCCTTTGAGTGTCAATGCAGAAGTAAGTTGTATGTTATTCATACATCCCCCCTCCCCCTCCCTCCCTCCCCCTCCCCCCCCCCAAAAAAGGGTCTCGGTGTCCGAGCCCATGACCTCTTGAGTAGAGTGGGTTGTGAGCTAACTGTGTGGGCAAAAGCTGGCCCGCCAATATACATTTTCTCTTTCTCATCCAGTGAAGAGGATGTTGAGTCCCATTATCATCATCATTTTTCTTTGCTTGTTTTGCAGACGGAGAACACGATGAGTTCTGATCCCATGCGTCAGCTCAGGTTTGTGTTTAGTGCTAGCTAATTCCACTACATCGGCTTCTAGTAAAGCGTGCTTTTTTTTTTTCCCGCAAATCAATGGTTTAGGATGCCCTTGGAGGACCCTTGCATTTGTCTTGTATTTGTCATTCTACCACCCCTTTGTGGAGTGAAGTGATCACATGGTTTCTTGGGGATTTGATACAGTAGATATACTTTTATGCAAGGTCTAGCAGCTTGCAAGCTTTTTTGCAGAAAGTAGAGGAAAAGCTCTTGGTGATAGATTGAGTAAGGAGATGGCCTTTGGTGTCATGTTCTGAAAGCGTTTCTAGGTTGGACAAGAGGCGAAGGAGGTTGTTTCTATGAAGGGGTCTTGATCATAGGTGTACACTGGGGGTGCGGGTGATACATTTCAGTGAACCCACCTAAAATGAAGGTGTACATCTGCCTCTGTTGTCTCACTCCTATCTACCGACTCCCAAGTGTAGCAGTGCACTATGGGTAGACATCTGCGTAACAACAGTACCGTTGTCTCACTCCTATCTACTGACTCCAAAGTGTAGCAGTGCACTATGGGTAGACATCTCTGGGTTTTGATGTGCCTCTGTAAAATTTGATATCATGCCATGATACATTTCAGTGAAGATGCCTGGGGCTACAATTTTATACTGCCGTACATATTCCATATTTGATTGTAAAGTCTGTGTATCTCCTATTTGGGTGGAAATGCTTAGGTTTGTAAAGGTAAGATCAGGTATGTGTGCAATGTCTACGGGGGGCTGGTGGGCAGCTGGAAAAGCATATGTGCAGGCTCTTAAAATGGTCGGATCTGTGAGTGGAACCCATGGGACGAGTGGGGAGTTGGATGGGCAGTCCATCCCTGATGGGTTCTGGTAGGAAGAAAATGGTGTCCAGTCAAGGCAGCCGTGATGGGGCCCTGCTGACTGTTCTGTAACCAACCTATAAGGCTGGTTATAGAACAGCCCTCGCCAGGGGACAGGTGGGAATTTGGAGGGGCAAGATTGCCTGTCTTGCTGATGCAGGCAGCCACTATTCTGTAACCAGTGTTAAAAAGGCAAGTTCAAAAGCCTTTGAATTCAGTAGTGTATTAGATTGCTCAGCAGTTCTGGCTTCATGGAGTTTTCACGGAGGTGGTTTGCACCATTCTAATTAGATTATCTTTTTTTTGAATGAGGCTTCCAGGTTTTTGGCATTCAGGAACTTGGCTGAAGCATTCTTCAAGCAGGGTTTACATCTACACAAAGATGCTTTGCAGTGCTTCCTTCATGCTGTATCCATTGATGGGAATGATGTTACACTCTGGAACCGACTAGGCACTCTAGCCTGCTTGCTTGGCTCGTATAGTATTGCACGCTGGGCCTTTGAACAAGGCCTTCACTGTAGTCCACATCACTGTAAGCTTCTCCTCTCCTGAAATATGCATGGAGATGTGTTGAGTTTGATGAAGAAATAGGTAAAAGGAGGAGTTTGATGAAGAAATAGGTAAAAGAACGGAAGCTGACCTTATCTTCTGATGGGTGTTTTATTGCAGGGGCCTGCATGGAGAAGCTTGTGGAGGTTTTGATTGCCATTGGGGATGAAGCTGCATGCTTATCTGTAGTCAAGCGGCTTCTTAAAATCTCGCCATCCCACCCTAGGGCTGTGTTGATACGGCGTGTTATAGAAGACAATGTGAATCCTGCTGAGGTAAAGGAAGGTTCTGAGAAACCAAATAAATACTCAATGATGTTGCGTGGCATAGATAAGCTAAGACCACAGCACTACAGCTTGTCATTCTCTAAGAAGCGCAACCTAGAAGACTCCACCGTTGGAGAAGAAGCTTCATGTAGAAATGTCTTACAGCTGAACCTTGAAGAGGCTTCATTGACTGAGCTTGTAAGCAAAATTTTGGCAGCTATTGAGGACAATGCAAAGAGAGTTGCTGTCATGCAGGGCTCTGATACCATAAGTGTTGCTGTCACGAAGGACCTTGATACCATACAGTCTAATGAAATAACATTAAAGGGGCTTCCGAATGCATTAATCGCAAATGCAGCTGCTACATTCTTTCTCAGGGGAAAAGTTATTAATGAGGTTGAGATGCACACACCAATTATGGACTCCAATGGCATAGAAAATCAAGCAGCATATGCTTCTCAAGGCATTTTTGATGACACAGAGGGCTCTTCCTGTGGGAAAAAGCTGAAACTAGACGTCTCTTCTGGACTTGATGCAGGCTGTGATAGAGCAAGCACTCTGAAGGAGAGAGATGCGTCTACTGATGAGGAGCCACCTTTAGAAAGACGCAGCACTAGGCTTGAAAGAATCAGAACACGCAAGTTTGATAAAAGTGAAGAACCCGACAGCATACAATTAGAGGTGAGTAAAAACAAGGTTTCCTTTGAGGGACTTATGACACTACTCCAGCCATACATAATCTGTAAGGAGAGTCTAGAGAATAATGTACCTCCACTATTTCCCAGTACCTCAGAGGAAGAGAAACCCCAAGCTATGGATTATGTGGAGGGAAGAGAAGTCTTGTGTTTCCTTAGAGAGAACGCTGTGAACAGTGGTTTGTACCACGTTGCTCAGAAGCTACTTGAAAGAATGTCTTTGAGCAGTGTCAAGGCTCTCGAAAGCTGGACAGATCTCATACGGTTAGAGAAATTTATCAGGAGTGTTTCAAAAAAATTGAGCCTATCTTCTAGCCTTTTTCTTGCTGAGGTGTACATGGACATGGCCTCTTCTGCTACAGGGGAGATTGAGATGACAGGCTTTTTGGAGGATTGCGATTACCACCTTTGCAGGATACTAGATTGCATTGCTGCTACAATCTCGTCATTTGATGCTGCTGTTGTTGGGGCTGCAGTGCCAGAACACTTGGAAAGCTTGGACCCGAGACAGCAGAAGATGGAAGGAAAATCTGAGCTTTTGGATGCTGGCATAGAAGGCTGTTGGTGGTCTTTCTGGGTGCGGTTTTACTGGGTCAGTGGCCGTGTACGATATTATCAGGGAAGCTGTGAGAAGGGCAGGGAAGATTTTTATAAGTGTCTTGCGATTCTTGAATCCAGGGAACGAAATGAAACAGAAGTTGTTATGGTTAACCTTCCATACTGCAAAGCTGACAAGCAAATCTCTGCTGAAACGGTACGGCATAAGCTTCATGAAGTCCAAATTCAGGATCTTCTTTCACACTCAGCTGCCCGGATGCTGGAAGGCGGCCAATATGCAGACCTAATAGAGCTTCTTGCACCTATCTTGTTTTTGGAAGGTGGGGACAAAGGAACACCACTGGTGGCTGGCAAGAAGCATGCAACTGATTTTTCTACAGAACTCACAGCTTTGGATATGCTTGTTAGTGCATGTGAGAAATCTGAGCCCAAGAATTTTAATGTGGCCTTGCAGTGTTATGTGCGGAGAATGCATATACACTTTTTTACTGCAGGCATTGCCAATATGAAGGGAGCTTCAAATAGTTTGGTGCAGGGTACAGGGCATCTCCAAGCAGAAGGTACAAATGGGGATTGGTTCAAGGTGGCAGCAGAGGAGGTGAAACGCATAAGCAGGTGTCTGGCTGACTTTGATCAGAAGGTTCCTGATAAATCTTCAGCAGTGGTAAATACTTTGTATTTTGAAAAATGCAAGACCAAGTATTATTTGCTTAGCAAGGAAAATGTAAATTTCTCTCCACACACACACTTTTTTAAGGATTGTATGGTACATTCATACCTGTCCCAAGGTGGGACAACTACTAGTCAGATATCAGACACAGTGGGAAAACACCCCCAACCGTTGAAAGGAAAGATCTCTGAGGTCAAAAGAATCTCGGAGTGAAAGGTAAAGAGACCTCCTGAAAAAAGCGAAGCATATGATCTCCTCATGGCAGAAAATCAGTTGATTTCTTGCACGGTAGATTGTCCACAAAGCCAGTTTCTTGTCCAGGAAAGGAAAACTGTGTAATCTGGCAAAGGCGAAGAAAGGCGCCCGAACATCCAGAAGAATTTCCCGAAGTTGTCGGGGAATCGCACTCTCAAGTACCCTGATAGTCTATCCAGGAGAGCATGAGAAGAGGGGCTTCCCCGTAACAAATGAATACTGTCCCTTGTCGATGAGAACACCTCTTGCTTCTCTTAGCTAAGAAGGTGCCAACTGGGAGTGCACCCACAATGCATCTCCACAAAAAAAGTTGTCGTTTGAGAGGCAATTTGCTCTTCCAAACTGTGGTCAAAGAGGCTTTCCACCAGCAAAGAGGTTTGTTCACATGCCATAACAGATTTGCATGTGTCTGTATCCAAGGTGGAGGGAGCAGAATTTTATAAGCTCTAGTTGCCGTGAGGTGATGGAAAGGAGTTTTGTGCATGTTTGTTAGGGTTCTTTGCATGAGTCGTACATGTAGTGTTGCCTGCAGTTAGGTCAAGCCTAGATAGGGGGGAAATCATCTTTGGCATACTTCCAGTCACATCCGTAATTGATGGAGAGCAATATTGCTTGCAAAGAGAAGTTACAGTGGGAGTATGAGATCCGATTAGAGCATTGGAGATGGAAAGATGAATAACGGTACAAAAGGGAACAAGATGAGCTTGAAGCCTGTTTCCAAAAGAGGATGGTAGAGTATGAAGCCTTAGTTCAATAGAGGATGGTAGCGATTGAAGCGTGATTCCAATAAAGCATGGTTTATGGTGCATCATTGACTACTGTAGAGCCCGTAGACAAAGGAACAAAGGTGTAGAGTCCTCCCAAGGTTGAAACTTAGCAAGAGGGAGTTTGCAAGGATGCTTGAGAGCTTCTTGGATAAGAAGTACCATTTCCCCAACTACGGAGTGTAGGCTAGTGGAAGATCCTGAGAAAGTACGGATGTCAATGGCGGTAGAGTCATAGACAACACAGTTTTATTCTTTGAAGACCTTCAGTTTCCCGTGATGTAGATGCTAGAGATCGAGGATTTTGCCAAATCCTGTATAAGGCATGATGGAAACACTTTCAATGTCCGCTCCCAAAGACCTTCGGGTGGATCTTTCCGAATCCCATTTGGAAGAGGATGTGATTAACCCGACAATTTCCAAGGAGGTGCACCTCTCGGAATCCCGTTTAAAGGAGGAGGAGGTTAGCCTGTCAGTCTTCAAAGAGATTCCGAAGAGTCTTTCCGAATCTAGTGAGGAGGAGGTTGAACTATTAGTGATTCAGCAGTTCCAATGGTTGTCACTCTATTAGGGACTCTATTGGTGATCAAGCCTTGTGTGTTGGGAACAAAGCTAGAGCCTACTAGTGGACGAGACTCAAGGGGCAAAGGAGCATGGAGCAAAGGTGCATCATGTGCGCCAGTGCTCCAAGTTTAGCAGGAGGACATGTTATGCGCATCACATTTGTGAGTGCCATATGGACATGGATCTCAATGTTGGCCGTCTCTTAGGCAGATAAGGGGCAGAATATGGTCCAATTTGGGTAATTTGGACAGTCCAGTAGGTGCTTGGAGGTGCCTAGGACATGTATGGATGGGACAGCTTTGGGGCACAGTATGAACAAGTTTAATGGAGTTTTTAATGATGGTTTTGAATCGTAAGTGCTGGCCGACCTTAAAACAGCCAATAATCAGCCAACTATGAACCCTATATAAAGGTGGCTTCAACCCTAATTCAAGCATCTCTCAGGTGTTGGCAAGAATCCCCACAGAGTAGCCCGAGGCGGCTCCAGGCAAGAACGCAAGATAAATCGGATCTGACTCTTGCATGCTATGCATAAACTAAATGCTTACTTTCCTCCTCTATGCGTACATCTAGAGAGCATGACCAAGCTGTGACTTCAGCAAGACATCTTTTGTATGCACAATAGGTTAGCATGCATGAAGTGGATCTAAGTCTAGATCCAAGAACCATTGTACATATTCATGTTTTGGAATATCGAGTAGATTAGGGTTACATCTCGTCTTTTGTGTGAAAACAAAAGGATTGGTGTTCTTTTTCTTGCTTAGCATTAATCAAGTTCACGCTTTTGCAATGCATGTAACACTAAGCTCACCTCTCATATTGTTCTCCCCACCTATAGTGTATCCCTCCAATGTTCATAGTGATGCCAAACTCATCCACCCTCAGTAGTATCACGTGCCCTTACTAGCATTGAGAGTCAAGACACCATTGTCTCCAACATTTGACAACCACCTTCCCTCTCTTTGCTACTCAACGGTAGCTATAATTTGTAAATTTTCATAGCTCCTCTCACTCTAGGGCAACATGGATCATGCTTGGCAGGAATCACACAGTCTAGGGTTTCAAAGGAGATTGTCAAGCGGTTGTGTTAACGCTATCAGTCTCTAATGGATGACAGATTTCCTTATCTCATGGCAGACTCTACTACTTCTTGGGTTTCCTTTACTCTTTGATGCTTTCTAGTAGGATTTAAAGACGCCTTATGCATATTTTATCATAGTACTACTAGTCACCATGCATTATTCTTGGTCTCATGGGTCAATGTGGCCCTCCATTGATGTGAATATAGCTCTCTCTCTCTCTCTCTTGGAGTTGGGTTCTTGGGATGGTCTCGTTATTTATAACGGGATGGTAGAGTGGCTCCTATCCGGAGGACTCACAAGCTTTCCATATAGTGGAGGATCTAGCATGGTGGATTATATTATGGGATCCCCTGAGCTTGCTTCACTCATCTCTGAGTTCACCATCCATACATGCCCTCTTGGAGCCAACCACACCTACCTCTCCTTCTCCATTGCTTGTACACCACCCAGCCCACCGCCACCCCGACCCATCTCCTGCTATACCAAAATCCGCTTCACACATGAATGTGGCCACATAGAAGCCAACAACATTGATCGTGGTTTGGTAGATATGAACCCATGAGTTCCCCTTTCCACCCTCCCCTCCCAACTCATTGACACCATAATTTCTGCTGTCATAGCCAGCTTTCCATACACCCCCGGCTCCAATTCTAAGCCTCGGATGGGTACCATGCCCCAGAATTGTTGATATGATGATGAGTGCCGCACCATATGTGCTCGTCTCAAGCGAGAGGTAGCTACTGGTCAAATCCTCGAGCGTGATGCTCAAAGGATTAACCACTCTCTCACTTGCCGCAAGAAACGAGCATATGTGAGAGAGCAATACTGGGAGATCTACCAACTCTTCTTGAGCGGCGACTGTGAGGAGGCTTGGCATAGGTCGAGGGAACGATGCCCACCCACATCCATCATAGATCCTCACATCTGGCACACTTATGCACACTCACTTTACCATATTCCCAATCAGCCTCCACTCCCACACCCACCCGAAACTCACCCAAATACATCCACTTTCTTCACATCAACCATGGTGGAAAAGGCCATCCGGAAACCCCAAAACGGCCACTTCCAGGATCACGAGGGGATTAGATCAGAGCATTTCTCACATGCAGCCCACACCCTTGCACCCCTCTTGGCTTACATGTTTAACAGGGCACTGGCGGAAGGCTTTCCCCACACTTGGTTATCAAACATCATCTCACCCATACACAAAGTTGGGAACACTATGGAACCCAATAACTACAGGACCATTATGATCGGCCATACCTTGGCCAAGCTATATGGATCCGTGCTGGAGACAGAGCTCAGCTTATTGGCAGAGAGAGGGGCATGAGTGGCAAGGTAGGGTTCAGGTGGACCTTCTCTACCTTGATCACATCTTGACACTTAGGAGCCTCATTGAGCAGGCCAAGGCTGACAGCCGATGCCTCTATTGTTGCTTTGTGGATTTCCGTAAAGCCTTTGATACGATGCCACGAGATCGCCTGCTACAGCGCCTACAGATCCTTGGGGTTCCATCAGACATGATTTGGGGCATTATTGCTTTCTCTGAGTCAATAGTTGAGAGGGTGAGATGCCTTGGAGGCCCTACCACCCAAGATGCAGTATTACAGTGACCATTTTCGGAGGCTCACAAAGGATGGATTTAGGGTACCTTGATGTTTTCATGTCACATGCCATGATGATAGTACTTGGTTGGCTCAAGGTTTCATCCCATAGGCTCAAGATTGAGGTTGGCAGAGCATCAGGGATCCCTAGAGAGAGCAGACTTTGTAGATTGTGCCATTGAGGAGTAGTGTTTGATGAGCATTATATTTGTCAGTGCCTGGTGTATTATGAGATCAGGGGGAGATTCCCCTGCCTATTTAGAAAGGGGTTTGGGCCATTATCTCGAGTTATGGAGTATCTAGATCAATGTTGTCTCGGACTCTTCCTGTTGGAGATCCGACGACATAGAGAGTTACCATTCATAGATCCTCGACCCCGGCACCCATCTCAGTCTACCAACACCAGTTTTTTCTGCCCATAGGAGGAGGACACTTAGACGAATGAGGCCACCACAGTATTGACGAGGGGCCCACCATCTTGCCCCTCGACTGGAGTTACCTTGCCTTGTGCCACCGCACTTCAAAGAGCTAGACGGCCTCACCCTCTTGGACCTCGAGTGCCCCAAGCTCACCAGCCCTAGATTGATGAGATCCTTGCCCGCCAACTGAGCATCTGTAGCTGCTACCTCGTCCCAGCTTCTCCTCAGCCCTGCAGATCTAGGGGCCCTTCACCCCCTCGCTGATGCTGGACATCCTTTATGGACCCCTACCATGCATCAATGGATAGCTCCGTCTCCACACACACCCGTGTCCTCTACACCCACTTTGTATCCATGATGATGAGGATGGTGATCCTCCATGATGAGGATAACGATGATGATCCATACATATCTACATTTACCTAGGGATTAGTGTTAGTTCTTTTTGTTATGTTGTCTTTTTTGTCTCATAGACCTGTTGGGTCTTTTGCAAGACGTTAATATATCTTCTTCTTCTTCTTCTCTCTCTCTCTCTCGTCCATGTAGTGGATATTGCGGTTCTATACGCCATCCATCAGGAGGATGTCACATGATGAGTCTGGACACTCCAGATAGTACGTAGCCCCTTTTTTTGTGGTAGATAGTTTTTCTTTTTTCATGTTGTCTTAGACATCTAGTTTACTCATGGATCATGTGTAACATCTTTTTGGTCAAGTAGATCTTTCGTGTCTTTTGTAAACGTTAATACAATCTTCTTCTTCTCTCTCTCTCTCTCTCTCTCTCTCTCTCTGTGAGGGCAAAAGGACGAAAGGACCAGATTTACGAGAGATCAAAGCAAAACAACACAGCATGAAATATGTGAGTGAGTCTATATATAATGGTGAGTGCAAATATGTACAAGAGCCCTCTGATGTGAGGTGACTTTGAGTAGAAAGATCAGTGCAGAAGCAGAGATGATGTCGGAGCTGAAGCATGGTCGATGACGAAGGCTCGCGTCGATGTGAGGCAAAGCACTCCGAGAGGTGGTCGGTGTCGAAGGCTCACGTTGGTGGAAGCAGAGGCACTCCGAGGTGGTAGTGGCAATGGAAGATGAGGTGATGCAGGCTCTGGTGTCAAGGGTGCTGCTGTACCTGAGGTGGTAGATGAAGAGCAGAGAGGGCTGCCGTCCCGAGTGGTGGTGGTGGTGGTGCAAGCTCTGATGACAAGGGGGCTGCAAGACTTGAAGGGTGCAGGCTCTGATGACAATGGTGCTTCGTGCCTGAATGGTGGTGAGGAGCAGAGAGGTGACACGGGTGCTGTGTACCTGGGTCCTGAGGTGATGTCGATGGTGAAGATGAGCAGAGAGTGGGCTGCCGTCCGGATGGTATGATGTAGCAGAGAGTGGGCTGCTGTCCCGATGGTGAGAGCTGAAGCAAAAATGCTGAAGTGCTCTATGTATAGCAGAGGGGGCTGCTGTCCCATGAGCTGTGGAGAAAACGCAGATGATATGCTGATGTAGGCGCTGATGTGAACACTGATGATGTGCTGATGTAAGCGCTGAAGTATGCTGATGTAAAATGCTGATGAAGTACTGATGTAAGCGCTCATGTATGCTGATGTAAAACGCAGATGAAGTGCTGATGTATGCAGATGTAATCCTGATGCAAGGCTGATGTAAAACGCTGAAGAATGTGGAAGTAAAACGCTGATGTATGCCTGATGTAAGCCTGATGATAAACGCTGATGTCAGTGCTGATGTAAGCGCTGATGTAAGCCTGATGTAAGGCTGAAATAAAACGCTGATGTAAAGGATGTAAGCCTGATGTAAGGCTGAAATAAAACGCTGATGTAAAGGATGTAGCAGAGAGGGCTGCTGTCCCACGGTGTGGCCTGTAGCAGAGGGTGGGCTGCTGTCCCGATGTGTGGCCAGACCAGAAACACTGAAGTGCTGAATGTCAGGCGAGGAGGATGAGGCTGTGTTGTGTAGAGCCCGGCAGAAGCAGCAGCAACAGCAACATATGGTACCGGATATGTGCAATGAAATGGTACACTTGGTGAAGTGATGAGGCAAGGCTATATATATCAAGGGGGAGTGCTGGTCGGTCAGCCTAAAGGCTGTAGGCCAGCAGCCAAGACAAAAAACCCCAAATAAAACCAAAAATACCCAAAAAAATCCCCTTTTTAGGGCTGGGAAAAATACTGTTTTCACACACTCTCTATGTGCATCCCCTTATGAATTTTCAATACCTTATAGTTTTAATTTAAATTTTATTTGATCAGTTTTGAGATCTAATTTATCAGTCTTTTAAAATTAAGGATTTAGTAGTGCCTGTTGTATTTATAAACTGTTTTCCTCTAGTCAAGATCAAAGGCAAGCCCATGGCATTTATTTTTTAATCAATTTGTTGCAGTCTCTCGATGTGAAGCCCATGGCATTTATTTTTTAATCAATTTATTGCAGTCTGCTGATGTAAAGCCCATGTCATTTATTTTTTAATCAATTTGTTGCAGTCTCTCGATGTAAAGCTACTGGGATATATGCAGCAACTTCTTCTAACAATGATGTGTCACATATCCATGTTGCGAGCTGCTCGGAGGTCTTCTGGTCTGGCTGTGGTAGTCTCAGATCCTTCAGAGCAGTTAGAGGCTACTTGCTTTGTGGATGCAGCAGTTGCCTTTTGCAGACTTCAGCACTTCCACTCAGAAACTTCAATCAAGGAACAGGTTGGTTGAGTAGTCTTTCCAAGCTTACTTTGTTTTTTAAAAGCTTTTGTCTGAACTTCTTAGGTGTAAACATGGTCAATGTGACCTGGCATGATGGCAGGTAGAGCTCTTGGTAAGAGTTCATGATGTGCTTGCAGAGCGCGGCCTCTGTTGTGCAGGTAAGGCTTGTGAAGGTGGGGAAGGGGTCTTTCTTAAAATGGCTATCAAACACTTTCTACTTTTGGAAATGAAGCTAAAGGCTGCCACACCGGGAGAAAGCAGCTCTATAGCTGATGAAACCTTTTGCAAATCAAAAGTTGAAGATGGTAAACAGGCGGCTATGGTTAGCCCTGCCTGTGATGATGGCCTATTTAGAGCTGATGAAGCTTCAGTAAAGGAGAAGAGGATTGAAGGATTTGAAGAATGCCATGTGGAAAAAAGAGGGAAGATGGCTCTCACATCTGGTTGCAGTGAACAAGTTGGTGATATAGAAAAGAGAAAAACCGATCTGGGTCTTGATATTGCCCTGGATCAAAGCTTCTTCTGTTTGTATGGCTTGAATCTGAGGGGTGGTTTGGAGTCGACTGGTGGTCAAGATGGCCTGGCCGTGCATGCAAACACAAGCTTGGGAGATTATCAAACAAAGGAACAGTGTGCTGAAGTTTTCCAATACCTGCTTCCTTATGCAAGGGTTTGCACGGTAAAAATTTAGTTAATTACTGGCATGTGTGATCCATCTTGTCATAGAATGGGGCTATCTATCAAAAAGTGGGCATTGTTTTTACTTGTGCATTTTTTTTCTACTGCTCTTGTGATCTTATCTGCAGCCTCCCTACGTAGTCTGCTCCTATATGTTTGTTTGTATGTATGTATGTAATGTAATGTGAGTGTTTATGTATGTCTGTAATATGTGTGTATGTATGTATGGTATCTAATGCATTGATGTATGTACGTGTGTGTGTGTGTGTGTGTGTGCACATGATAATTTACAATGGATTTGTTATTTGCATGTCTATTATCGTACTTAAGGGTGTGTAGTCATGTTGTGTTATTAGTTTCCAGATTCTAAATTGCAGATATGCTTGGCAGAAAGCATGCTTGGTCAAGCTTCGCAAAGTGTTGAGGGCGATTCGGCAGCACTTTCCGCATCCACCTGAAAATGTGTTGGAAAATAATGCCATTGATACAATCCTTGATAGCATGGATTTTGATGAAGGCAAGCTCTCTTGCATGGTTCTCAACCATGTTGGCATAAGAGAAGTTTTAGGGTATGCTTTGAGAACTTCATCTCACACAAGAAGTATTCTAGAAGGACAAGGTGGTTGTGGGACTTTTGAAGGGTCAACAATGTCACCAATTGATGTCGTTGTGAAGGAGAAAGAAGGCAATAAAGCTGTGGAAAGTCATCTAAACTATATGCTTGATGATGATGATAGCATGAAATCTGGACTGTATCAGGAGGTTCATGGGAACTTGTATTATCTTCTAACACAGGTGGAGGAGACGTGTGCCAGTGACAAATGGCCAGGGTTTGTGTTTACAAAAGAGGGAGAAGAATTTGTGGAGCAAAATGCCAAGCTATTCAAGTATGACTTATTGTATAACTTTTCGCGCTTTGAGAGCTGGCACAAGCTTGCAAATCTCTTCGATGAGGTGATTTTGTTTTTGGGGAGTTTTTTCAGATGATTATAGGCCTAGATTGAGGGGATTTGGAAATGCTGAACAGGCTGTGTATGCTTGCAGGAAGTGGATTTGATGCTAAATGATGGTAGCAAAACATGCAGTGCAATGGAATGGCATAAAAACACACGTCTTATGAAAAGAGTGGAGACGGGCAGGCGGCGCACCAGACGGTGCCTTTTGATGAGCTTGGCTCTGGCAAAGACTCCGGAACAAGAGGTTGTCAAAAACATGCTTCATAGTGCATTGTTTGTTCTTTCTCAAGCTTGGCTTCTTTCACTTCCAAGTGTGAGTCAACAAATATGTGAGTAAAACCCTTGGGATTGCATGGTGAATTTTCAGAGTAGTGTGCACGAGCTGCTTGCCCTTGTGTACTATGACACTTTACAAAATGTGGCTCCGTCGTACAATCAACGACAACATATCGTGGTCAAGGATTCTACATGGCGGGAAGTTTGTCAGAAATCATTTATGCATTTTGAGAAAGCGCTCTCCTTCAAGTATGAATCTTCACTTTGCATGTTTTTGGGGGGTGGGGGGGGGAGAAAGAAAAAGAAAGAAAGAAAGATATATTAAGCGTCTACTAAAGATCCAATGGGCCTGTGAGACCAAAGTGATACAATAATGTCCATGGCATATCTCATCATGGAATGGAAAATAAAACAGAAAGAAAACATAAATATGGCTATCTCACTGGGGTGATACAAAAATGTCCATGGAAACTCATCATGGAATACTAAGAACATAAAAACATGGGAGCAACATCAACTCCGAGTAGATGGTATACCACTCTCCAAAATGTCAAGCATGGGGCTGACGAGTATGGCCAGGTATTAACATCTTCAAAAGGCCAAAATGACCTATGAGACCAAAAGGTTACATCATATCCACGAGGTACATCATCCTGGATACAAAATAGTAATAAAGAAAGATAACAAAAATCTAGAACTATAAAATGCTCTCATATCACCCTAATACATCCCTCATGGGCCGCTATGACATGGTGCTCAAGGTGGTAAAAATGAGCCGGCGCAAGAAGGTCCTGCAATGATGGGAGATGATGGCCCGGATCCTCCTGAGGCGGCGTGGCCGTGGGCGAGGGCCATGGGGTCTGGGGCATTGAGCTTAGCATAACTCAGTGGCTCTGTTGAGTGTCACACCTCTCGGCTGAGCTCCTGCACTAGCGTGTGGTCCGGGTATGGTGGGTGGATCGGCCCTCGAAGTGCTGGTATGGGAGAAGTCGGTGAGAGCTCTCTGTGCTGGTCCTCGAGCAAGTACAGCTGATCTGGAGAGAAAGAAAGAAAGAAAGAAAGTTGTATTAACGTCTTCAAAAGGCCAAAATGACCTATGAGACCAAAAGGTTACATCATATCCATGAGGTACATCATCCGGGGTACAAAATAGTAATAAAGAAAGATAACAAAAATCTAGAACTAGAGAGAGAGAGAGAGAGAGAGAGAGAGAGAGAGAGAGAGAGAGAGAGAAAGTTATATTAAGGGTCTCAAGGGTCTATGAGGCCAAACAAAGAGTTACAATAGTTCCATGACATAACTCGATCAAGAATAACATAAACAAGAACTAGCTACATGTACAATGGTGATGAGAATAGGCATCTCTGGACACATATGAAAAATGTTTATCTCCATATCATGGCAATACAAAAAGAAGCACGTGTGTGTGGGGTATCATCCTCACCCATCTAGAATATCCAGCTTAGGGGAGTCGATGAGACGAGTGTCCGCATAAGACCAATACTCACAAAAGAAAGCTGTAGAAGCACATCCGAAACACTGCAAATCATGTACACCATTCGGTGAGTGCCCATGAGCATCCACATGAACATAGACAGTGTGTGGAAAAGTATATCTATCACCAGGTGGGGCTGCCCCGAACTCTACAAAGATGATAGGTTGTGGTACCGACGGTACGCTCCGGATCATGCGGGAAAGCATCATAATCTGAAGCTTCTCAATCCTCCTCCAGTTCTCCTCACCAAGATCTAGCGTCCAGAAGGGGGCTCCATACATCACTGCAGGGGTTACTAAGGTGTCAAAGAGCATCCCTTTCCTTGAATTGTGTCTGAAAAGACTGTCACAAGGAGGGCTAGAGCTGCGTAGCGTCTTGTCAGTCTAGCCTGGGCTGCTGGGCGTATGTTGAACATCAGGCCAGTGAAAGTGGCTCTCAAATATATGTAAGATGTGACTGTATTCATCGGATCTCCCACATAGGTGAAATGGTGTTTCGATGCCATTTGACAGGTGTTAAAGATCATCACCTTGGTTTTCCTCCCAAGGTTAACCTTAAGATGTTGTTGCTCATCCACGTGCCTTTGTGTTATGTTCTTGATGCTAACCACATGGTTAGTTGGGCCTAATCTTGGGTTAGGGTACCCTGAGGATTAGTGATTACAAGGGTTAGGTGTTTATAAGTGCTATCCCATGAAGTATGGCTGTTTATGAGCTAGCGGCTATTTATAGCTTGACTGAGGCTATATAAGTGGGATGAGCCTATTGAGTGGGACCTGGGTTGTTCTATTGTATTGTAGCCTACCAGTGTGGTTGGATGACAACAGGCCTATGCCTAGGCCTGGGAGACAGTCCACAGAAGCCTTAGTCTTTGGGCTTGGGAGTGGTCTATGGATTTACCTACGGTTGAGAGTTGAGCTAGTGTGCACCCCTTTGATTTGGTACTAATCTTGTTGTCTTGTGTTTAGGAGATCTTAGGGGATCTTAAAGTTGGTATTAGAGTGAACCTAAACACGGAGGCGGAAAAGCACGTCTTACGCATGGTTGCAAGTATCTTGAGAATCCCATATATTTTTTCTTGTGGTATTTGCTAGGGTTTTGATCCCGGTTTAAAAGGTATGGTGCGTTTTGCAGTTTTTTGTTACGCATGCTTGAAATGTGTGGTCTAGACGGTAGGGGAGAGAGAGGGTGTGCGTGAGAGAGGGTGTATGTAGTAGAGATGTGTGTCCCATGGTTGTTTTTGCATGAGGGAAGTTAAGAGCAGAAACCCTAGAGAGCCGGCCTGTGTAGGTGCTTATAGCTGGGATATGGGATAGCCTTGTATGACTCGAGCATGGACTGCATGCTGAAGAAGGCGCGTGGAAAGATGCCTATGGGCTGCAGTTGTGTTTGGTGAGCACGCAAAGGCCCAAACACCCATCTG